>NC_069504.1:44174195-44434195 GCF_027579735.1 Bombina bombina | reverse complement strand
CTTAACCATAATTTGAAAGTTTCTTAATTACAGTTAGAGTTTTGAACAGAGCAACTAGTGCAAAACACATTTACACTGATCGCTCAATAAATGTTCTGATTTTCAACTGCCATTATGTCTAACGGTTACGTTTTCGGACAACACCCGTTCTGTGTAACTATGGGTAAACTAAAGAAGAGGTTAAACATGCAGTCTAGGCACCCCACTTTAAATGGAAGCTGTACCCTCCCATCGTCCATAGTCTTGCCTTAAAAAGTCATCTGATGCCAGCATTCCTTTACTTTGTTCTGCAAACCAGCTTAATCTTCAGGATGCCAGCATAAAAGAGATTAATCCCAGATCACCATTATATTTGATCATACCCCAGTCCTCTGTAGAGTTGCGCATATCAGGGGGTTGCCGGTGTTCTGTCGATAACTCCAATTCATCGAGAACGCCAATATGACGTCACTTCCGGCTACAGATTACACTAATTGCCTCTATTGCTCATTTGAGTGCGCACCAGAGATTATTCATCTGAAAAGAGGCATACCCTTGGGGAGAACTCATCGAATTCTCCAATAAAAGCCATTGCGCATGCGTATTTTTTATGAGGCAAAAAAACAGACCCTTAAGAAGAACCCATCGAGTGCTACAAGAACTGCTGTTGCGCATACGCGCATTACGTCTAAACACGAGCCCGCCTGTGTTCAATAGCTTTACCCTCATTCCGAGATGTTTAAGAAATATACAAATGATAATAAATATTATGTGTGCTCAGTGGTTTGAAAGCTGAATATCGTGACAAGTGAAAACTTATCTCGGCCTGAGGGTAAAGCTATTGAGCAACAGGCGGGCACGGTGTTTACACGTAATGCGCTCATGCACAACAGCATTTCTAGTAGCACTTGATAAATTCTTCTCAAGGGTCTGTTTTTTGCCTCATAAAAAAATACGCATGCGCAATGGCTTTTATTGGAGAATTCGATGAGTTCTCCCCAAGGGTACGCCTCTTTTCAGATGAATAATCTTGGGTGTGGGCTCGCATGCGCAATGGAGGTAATTAGTGTAATCTGCAGCCGGATGTGACGTCATGTTGGAGTTATCGACAGAACACCGGCAGATTAAATATTATCCCCCTGTAGTTTTAGCCGATTCCTCTTCAGTCAGATTTTATGATGAGCACTTCAGTCACTCCTGACAGTCCCTCCTTACAGAATGAAATAGCGCGCCACTCGCTCCAAGCTTGAACTCTGCTGCCATTTCTCTCTGTGCAGCGCAGGACAAATGGCTTGACTGACAGTTTTTTTTTTTAAAACATATACATATGTGTATACAGTATCCCACAAAAGTGAGTACACCCCTCACATTTTTGTAAATATTTTATTATATCTTTTCATGTGACAACACTGAAGAAATGACACTTTGCTACAATGTAAAGTAGTGAGTGTACAGCCTGTATACCAGTGTAAATTTGCTGTCCCCTCAAATAACTCAACACACAGCCATTAATGCCTAAGCTGTTTGCAACAAAAGTGAGTACACCCCTAAGGGGAAATGCTTAAACTGTCAATTATTTTGTGTGGCCACCATTATTTTCCAGCACTGCCTTAACCCTCTTGGGAATGGAGTTCACTAGAGCTTCACAGGTTGCCACTGGAGTCCTCTTCCACTCCTCCATGATGACATCAAGGAGCTGGTGGATGTTAGAGACCTTGCGCTCCCCCACCTTCTGTTTTGAGGATGCCCCACAGATGCTCAATAGGGTTTAGGTCTGGAGACATGCTTGGCCAGTCCATTACCTTTACCCTCAGCTTCTGTAGCAAGGCAGTGGTCGTCTTGGAGGTGTGTTTGGGGTCGTTATCTTGTTGGAATTCTGCCCTGCGGCCCAGTCTCTGAAGGGAGGGGATCATGCTCTGCCTCAGTATGTCACAGTACATGTTGGCATTCATGGTTCCAACAATGAACTGTAGCTCCCCAGTGCCGGCTACACTCATACAGGCCCAGATAATGACACACTCACCACCATGCTTGACTGTAGGCAAGACACACTTGTCTTTGTACTCCTCACCTGGTTGCCGCTACACACGCTTGACACCATCTGAACCAAATAAGTTTATCTTGGTTTCATTGGACCACAGGACACGGGTTCCAGTAATCCATATCCTTAGTCTGCTTTTCGTCAGCAAACTATTTGCAGGCTTTCTTGTGCATCATCTTTAGAAGAGGCTTCCTTCTGGGACGACAGCCATGCAGATCAATTTGATGCAGTGTGCGGCGTATGGTCTGAGCACTGACGGGCTGAACCCCGACCCCTTCAACCTCTCCAGCAATGCTGGCAGCACTCATACGTCTATTTCTCAAAGACAACCTCTGGATATGATACTGATCACGTGCACTTAAATTCTTTGGTCGAACATGGCAAGACCTGTTCTGAGTGGAACCTGTCCTGTGAAACCGCTGTATGGTCTTGCCCACAATGCTGCAGCTCAGTTTCAAGGTCTTGGCAATCTTCTTATAGCCTAGGCCATCTTTATGTAGAGCAACAATTCTTTTTTTTCAGATCCTCAGAGAGTTCTTTGCCATGAAGTGCCATGTTGAACTTCCAGTGACCAGTATAAGAGAGTGTGAGAGTGATAACACCAAATTTAACACACCTGCTCCCCATTCACACCTGAGACCTTGTAACACTAACGAGTCACATGACACCGGGGAGGGAAAATGGCTAATTGGGCCCAATTTGGACATTTCCACTTAGGAGTGTACTTACTTTTGTTGCCAACGGTTTAGACATTAATGGATGTGTTTTGAGTTATTTTGAGGGGACAGCAAATTTACACTGTTATACAGGCTGTACTCTCACTACTTTACATAGTAAAGTGTCATTTCTTCAGTGTTGTCACATGAAAAGATATAATAAAATATTGCCAAAAATGTGAGGGGTGTACTTGTGTGGGATACTGTGTGTGTATGTATATATATATATATATATGTATTATATATATGTGTGTGTGTGTATGTATGTATGTATGTATGTATATATATATATATATATATATATATATATATATATATATATATATATATATTTAAATATATATTTAACAAATCTAAACAAGTCAGGAGGCTTGCTTTTCCAAGAAAACATCTGGATACACTGTTTCCAATGCAGCAAAGGATTCTTGGTAAGATATGCAAATGAGGTTCACAATGACTCTTTAGTCTGCTTTTACGCAGACGCCCTTTACGCCATAGCATTGCTATATACACAGCTTTTAAGCTTAGCTAGGGTTAGTATAGTGATTTAGACCATCAGAGGACATCTGTTTCATGGGTTTTTGCCACTCATCAGCTGGGAGTAGGTGAATCAAATCACTGCTGGGTGAAGTTGATTTCTGGGAGAAATACAACAACTATATTTATCAACCTCTAGCATAAAGGGTAAAATGAATATTGAAGCCTTGATTTACTAGACTTTGAGAGACTACTCCATAGAGATCTCTATCCTACTCCCCATTGCTGTAAAGCGCATTCACTGTGATTGATAGACCTGTGTACTTGGAAGGAGTTCATTAATAGATGCATAGCATAGAGTTCCCGCTTAAGTGATATTGGCAAATACTCTAAGGCAATAATTCCCAGCACTGTCCTTAAGGCAGGATTGGAGATCACCTGCATCTTAATCAAATTGGTTGAAACACCTGTGCTCAGGTTTGGATACACAATATCTCTGTAGATATTTGTCACTATATCTGCTTCAGAAGAGATGCTGTAGCCTGAAAGACTGCAAGAGATGCTGATCCAGCAAAGTTTGGGGGTTGGGTTTGATGAGTGCTGTTTAAATGAGCAATCAGAATGGCCAAGTGCTGTTTATGGAAGTTCCTGGGCAATAGAAACATAGATATTGACGGCAGATAAGAGCCATAGGCCCAGCAAGTCTGCCCGACCTTACCTAACAGTATAAACTTATCTAGTTCGTAGGATAGCCCTATGCTTGTACCATGCATTTTTAAAGTCCCCCACAGTGTTTGTTGCTACTACCTCTTGAGGAAGTTTATTCCATAAATCAATCACTCTTTCTGTAAAGAAGTGCTTCCTCAAATTACTTCTGAATCTTTTACCCTTTAGCTTGAGCTCATGGCCCCTTGTTCTTGAATTTTCCATTTCTTTCATGTAATTAACAAGAGTCCATGAGCTAGTGACGTATGGGATATACATTCCTACCAGGAGGGGCAAAGTTTCCCAAACCTTAAAATGCCTATAAATACACCCCTCACCACACCCACAAATCAGTTTTACAAACTTTGCCTCCAAGGGAGGTGGTGAAGTAAGTTTGTGCTAGATTCTACGTTGATATGCGCTCCGCAGCAAGTTGGAGCCCGGTTTTCCTCTCAGCGTGCAGTGAATGTCAGAGGGATGTGAAGAGAGTATTGCCTATTGAATGCAGTGATCTCCTTCTACGGGGTCTATTTCATAAGGTTCTCTGTTATCGGTCGTAGAGATTCATCTCTTACCTCCCTTTTCAGATCGACGATATACTCTTATATTTACCATTTCCTCTACTGATTCTCGTTTCAGTACTGGTTTGGCTTTCTACAAACATGTAGATGAGTGTCCTGGGGTAAGTAAGTCTTATTTTCTGTGACACTCTAAGCTATGGTTGGGCACTTTATTTATAAAGTTCTAAATATATGTATTCAAACATTTATTTGCCTTGACTCAGAATGTTCAACTTTCCTTATTTCCAGACAGTCAGTTTCATATTTGGGATTATGCATTGAATTATCATATTTTTTCTTACCTCAAAAATTTGACTTTTTTCCCTGTGGGCTGTTAGGCTCGCGGGGGCTGAAAATGCTTCATTTTATTGCGTCATTCTTGGCGCAGACTTTTTTGGCGCAAAAATTATTTTCCGTTTCCGGCGTCATACGTGTCGCCGGAAGTTGCGTCATTTTTTGACGTTATTTTGCGTCAAAGATGTCGGCGTTCCGGATGTGGCGTCATTTTTGGCGCCAAAAGCATTTAGGCGCCAAATAATGTGGGCGTCTTTTTTGGCGCTAAAAAATATGGGCGTCATTTTTGTCTCCACATTATTTAAGTCTCATTATTTATTGCTTCTGGTTGCTAGAAGCTTGTTCACTGGCATTTTTTTCCCATTCCTGAAACTGTCATTTAAGGAATTTGATCAATTTTGCTTTATATGTTGTTTTTTTCTTTTACATATTGCAAGATGTTCCACGTTGCAACTGAGTCAGAAGTTACTACAGGAAAATCACTGCACAGTGCTGGAGCTACCAAGCTAAGTCTGCTATAAACTTTTGGTATCTGTTTCTCCAGCTGTTATTGTATTGCATGTCATGTCAAACTTATTAATGCAGATAAAATTTCCTTTAGTACTGTTACATTACCTGTTGCTGTCCGTCAACATCTAATTTTCAGAGTGTTCCTGATAACATAAGAGATTTTATTTTTTAAATCCATTAAGAAGGCTATGTCTGTTATTTCTCCTTCTAGTATACATAAAAGTCTTTTAAAACTTCTCTTTTTTTCAGATGAATTTTTAAATGAACATCATCATTCTGATACTGATAATGGTTCTTCTGGTTCAGAGGTTTCTGTCTCAGAGGTTGATGCTGATAAATCTTTGTATTTGTTCAAGATGGAATTTATTCGTTCTTTACTTAAAGAAGTGTTATTTGCATTAGAAATAGAGGATTCTGGTCCTCTTGATACTAAATGTAAACGTTTAAATAAGGTTTTTAAATCTCCTGTAGTTATTCCAGAAGTGTTTTATCTCCCTGATGCTATTTCTGAAGTAATTTCCAGGGAATGGAATAATTTGGGTAATTTATTTACTCCTTCTAGACGTTTAAGCAAATTATATCCTGTGCCATCTGACAGATTAGAGTTTGTTGGGACAAAAATCCCTAAGGTTATGGGGCTGTCTCTACTCCTGCTAATGTACTACTATTCCTATGGCAGATAGTACTTCATTTAAGGATCCTTTAGATAGGAAAATTGAATCCTTTCTAAGAAAAGCTTACTTATGTTCAGGTAATCTTCTTAGACCTGCTATATTTTTAGCGGATGTTGCTGCAGCTTCAACTTTTTTGGTTAGAAGCTTTAGCGCAACAAGTAACAGATCATAATTTTATAGCATTATTATTATTCTATAACATGCTAATAATTTTATTGGTGATACCATCTTTTGATATCATTAGAGTTGATGTCAGGTATATGTCTCTAGCTATTTTAGCTAGAAAAGCTTTATGGATTAAACTTGGAATGCTGACATGTCTTCTAAGTCAACTTTGCTTTCCCTTTCTTTCCAGGGTAAATAATCATTTCGTTCCTTTCCTCACAACAAGGAACAAAAGCCTGATCCTTCATCCTCAGGAGCGGTATCAGTTTGGAAACTATTTCCAGTTTGGAATATATCCAAGCCTTATAGAAACCTATAGCCAGCTCCTAAGTACCTATGAAGGTGCGGCCCTTATTCCAGCTCAGCTGGTATGGGGCAGATTACGTTTTCTTCAAAGAAATTTGGATCAATTCCGTTCTTAATCTCTGGTTTCAGAAACATTGTTTCAGAAAGGTACAGAATTGGCTTCAAGTTAAGGCCTCCTGCTAAGAGATTCTTTTCTTTCCCGTGTCCCAATTGACACAGCAAGGCTCAGCATTTCTGAAATGTGTTTCAGATCTAGAGTTGGCTGGAGTATTTATGCCAGTTCCAGTTCTGGAACAGGGGCTGGGGTTTTATTTTATCTCTTCATTGTACCAAAGAAGGTCAATTCCTTCAGACCAGTTCTGGATCTATCATTATTGAATCGTTATGTTAGGATACCAACATTCAAGATGGTTACTGTAGGACTATCCTGCCTTTTGTTTAGCAAGGGCATTATATGTCTACAATAGATTTACAGGATGTGTATCTGCATATTCCGATTCATCCAGATCACTTTTAGTGTCTGAGATTCTCTTTTTAGACAAGCATTACCAGTTTTGTGGCTCTACTATTTGGCCTAGCCTCAGTTCCAAGAATTTTTTTCAAAGGTTCTCGGTGCCCTTCTTTCTGTAATCAGAGAATAGGGTTTTGGTATTTCCTTATTTGGACGATATCTTGGTACTTGCTCAGTCTTCTCATTTTCGAAGAATCTCATACGAATCGACTTGTGTTGTTTCTTCAAGTTCATGGTTGGAGGATCAATTTACCAATCAGTTTATTGATTCCTCAGACAAGGGTAACCTTTTTAGGTTTCTAGATAAATTCAGTGTCTATGACTCTGTCCTTGTCAGACAAGAGAAGTTTAACATTGATATCAGCTTGTCAAAACCTTCAGTCACAATCATTCCCTTTGGTAGCCTTATGCATGGAAATGTTGGATCTTAGGACTGCCGCATCAGATGCGATCTCCTTTGCTCGTTTTCACATGCGACCTCTTCAGCTCTGTATGCTGAACCAATGGTGCAGGGATTACTCAAAGATATCTCAATTAATATCTTTAAACCGATTTTACGACACTCTCTGACATGGTGGACAGATCACCATCGTTTAGTTCAGGGGGCTTCTTTGTTCTTCCGACCTGGACTATAATCTCAACAGATACGAGTCTTACAGGTTGGGGAGCTGTGTGGGGGTATCTGACGGCACAAGGGGTTTGGGAATCTCAGGAGGTGAGATTTCCGATCAATATTTTGGAACCCCGTGCAATTTTCAGAGCTCTTCAGTCTTGGCCTCTTCTGAAGAGAGAGTTGTTCATTGTTTTCAGATAAGACATTGTCACAACTGTGGCATACATCAATCATCAAGGAGGGACTCACAGTCCTCTGGCTATGAAAGAAGTATCTCGAATTTTGGTTTGGGCGGAATCCAGCTCCTGTCTAATCTCTGCGGTTTATATCCCAGGTATGGACAATTGGAAAGCGGATTATCTCAGTCGCCAAACGTTGCATCCGGGCGAATGGTCTCTTCACCCAGAGGTATTTCTTCAGATTGTTCAAATGTGGGAACTTCCAGAAATAGTTCTGATGGCTTCTCATCTAAACAAGAAACTTCCCAGGTATCTGTCCAGATCCCGGGATCCTCAGGCGGAGGCAGTGGATGCATTTTCACTTCCTTGGAAGTATCATCCTGCCTATATCTTTCCGCCTCTAGTTCTTCTTCCAAGAGTAATCTCCAAGATTCTGAAGGAATGCTCGTTTGTTCTGCTGGTAGCTCCGGCATGGCCTCACAGGTTTTGGTATGCGGATCTTGTCCGGATGGCCTCTTGCCAACCGTGGACTCTTCCGTTAAGACCAGACCTTTTGTCTCAAGGTCCTTTTTTCCATCAGGATCTGAAATCCTTAAATTTAAAGGTATGGAGATTGAACGCTTGATTCTTGGTCAAAGAGGTTTCTCTGACTCTGTGATTAATACTATGTTACAGGCTCGTACATCTGTATCCAGAGAGATATATTATAGAGTCTGGAAGACTTATATTTCTTGGTGTCTTTCTCATCATTTTTCTTGGCATTCTTTTAGAATACCGAGAATATTACAATTTCTTCAGGATGGTTTAGATAAGGGTTTGTCCGCAAGTTCCTTGAAAGGTCAAATCTCTGCTCTTTCTGTTCTTTTTCACAGAAAGATTGCTATTCTTCCTGATATTCATTGTTTTGTACAAGCTTTGGTTTGTATAAAGCCTGTCATTAAGTCAATTTCTCCTCCTTGGAGTTTGAATTTGGTTCTGGGGGCTCTTCAAGCTCCTCCACTTTGAACCTATGCATTCATTGGATATTAATTACTTTCTTGGAAAGTTTTGTTCCTTTTGGCCATCTCTTCTGCCAGAAGAGTTTCTGAATTATCTGCTCTTTCTTATGAGTCTCCTTTTCTGATTCTTCATCAGGATAAGGCGGTGTTGCGAACTTCTTTTGAATTTTTACCTAAAGTTGTGAATTCCAACAACATTAGTAGAGAAATTGTGGTTCCTTCATTATGTCCTAATCCTAAGAATTCTAAGGAGAAATCGTTGCATTCTTTGGATGTTGTTAGAGCTTTGAAATATTATGTTGAAGCTACGAAATCTTTCTGTAAGACTTCTAGTCTATTTGTTTTCTTTTCCGGTTCTAGGAAAGGCCAGAAAGCTTCTGCCATTTCTTTGGCATCTTGGTTGAAATCTTTAATTCATCTTGCCTATGTTGAGTCGGGTAAAATTCCGCCTCAGAGAATTACAGCTCATTCTACTAGGTCAGTATCTACTTCCTGGGCGTTTAGGAATGAAGCTTCGGTTGACCAGATCTGCAAAGCAGCAACTTGGTCCTCTTTGCATACTTTTACTAAATTCTACCATTTTGATGTATTTTCTTCTTCTGAAGCAGTTTTTGGTAGAAAAGTTCTTCAGGCAGCGGTTTCAGTTTGAATCTTCTGCTTATGTTTTTTGTTAAACTTTATTTTGGGTGTGGATTATTTTCAGCAGGAATTGGCTGTCTTTATTTTATCCCTCCCTCTCTAGTGACTCTTGTGTGGAAAGATCCACATCTTGGGTAGTCATTATCCCATACGTCACTAGCTCATGGACTCTTGTTAATTACATGAAAGAAAACATAATTTATGTAAGAACTTACCTGATAAATTCATTTCTTTCATATTAACAAGAGTCCATGAGGCCCACCCTTTTTTGGGGTGGTTATGATTTTTTTGTATAAAGCACAATTATTCCAATTCCTTATTTTATATGCTTCGCACTTTTTTTCTTATCACCCCACTTCTTGGCTATTCGTTAAACTGATTTGTGGGTGTGGTGAGGGGTGTATTTATAGGCATTTTAAGGTTTGGGAAACTTTGCCCCTCCTGGTAGGAATGTATATCCCATACGTCACTAGCTCATGGACTCTTGTTAATATGAAAGAAATGAATTTATCAGGTAAGTTCTTACATAAATTATGTTTTTATGTAAAATACCCACAGCCTCAGTTTTACTAAACCCTTTAATGTACTTGAAAGTTGCTATCATATCACCTCTTTCCCTTCTCTCCTCTAAGCTATACATATTTAGGTCATTGAGCCTATCCTGGTAAGTTTTATTTTTTAGACCATGTACCATTTTGGTAGCCCTCCTTTGCACAGATTCAAGTTTGTTAATATCCTTCTGAAGATATGGTCTCCAGAACTGCACACAATACTCAAGATGAGGCCTAACTAATGATCTATAAAGTGGCATAAGAACCTTACTATTTCTGCTGCAAATACCTCTACCAATACATCCAAGCAATGAGAGAATGTTTTGTGCCGGGGCAGCCTGGTCTGGGCAGTTCATGTAAAAGATGAGTTCAGAGAGATCTCTCTGTTTGTACAGTTGGTTTTATTGGTGAAGGGCCTGCCACAATGTAATGAATGATCCCCTATAGCGAACTTGATTAGGAGAGCATGATCTTCTCTTAAAGGGGTGTTCAATACTAAATAAATGCTAGAATTCAAATGATGTTAGTTGTTTAAATATTTAAAAAATAAGTCAATCTTTTTCACCTCCATAAAATAACGTATGTTGCCATTTTGTATTACCTTATCTCCCATGCTGAGGCCAATTAACGAGATCTATAAATTAATTAGTAATTTAATATTTATTTAGTGTTTAAAGGGACATGACACCCAATTTTTTTTCTTTCATGATTTTTGATAGAGTATACAATTTTTTTTTTACCAATTTACTTATATTGTCAAATTTGCTTCTCTTGTTATTATTTGTTGAAGAGATATCTAGAAAGGTAGCATGCACACATCTGCAGCACTAGATGACAGGAAATAGCGCTGCCATCTAGTGTTCTTGCTAATGTGTAACATTGTTGCAATACCACTACCATATAGTACTGCAGACACGTGCACGCTCCTGAACTTACCTTGCTGCTTTTCAACAAAGGATAATGAGAAAACAGAAAATTTGATACTAGAAGTACATTGGAAAGTTGTTTAAAATGGTATGTTCTACGTGAATCATGAAAGAAATATTTTGGGCTTTATGTCCCTTTAATGTTTATTAAATGCAGTAACATGATGTGATATTTTGTTGAGCGTCACCAGCCTGTTTGGGGTTTGATAGTGTGACTACCTGTAGCACATGTCACACAGTAGTAATGTGGTTAGCTGAGACTCTAATCCTTTTTTATATTATGTCTACAGGTTTCTGCTGTGGACTCATTGGATGGACCTCTGCACCAAGTCGAGGGACTCAGTGATTTAAGACTGGAGCTTCACAGTAAGAAACTAAACATGCATTCTGTGCTTATTGATGAGCTTCACCGGCACTTGTATATCAAGTCCACCAGCCGAATTGGTCATTGGAACAAGGACAAGATGGGGAGCAGGTAAATTAAAACAAGTTTCTTTTCTCTTAACTATATCTCAGTCTTGCTCTCAGTATCTTAGATCTGCGGTTGGCAGGTCATTGCGGGGTCCTTATCTGTCACGTTGGAAATTAAAATGATGGTTAACTTTAACTTGTTTAATTACAAGATTTTTAATCATAAAATAAAAGATGGGGACTTTCATTCCTAAAAAGGCTGGATGCCAAAGGGAGTGCTATATGATTGGCTACAGCCTGAATCATCAGTGAAGTAGGAAATAGACTATCTGTTACGGTCAGAGGAACCGTGACATATAGGAAATCATGAAATTGTAATTAATAAAAAAAAAATTAAAGGGACAGTCTAGTCAAAATTAAACTTTCATGATCAGATAGGGCATGTCATTTTAAACAAACAACATTTTGCTTACGCCCGTGGACTTATTAATGAGTGGTAAAATGTATATTAATATAAAAGTGTTGGTTATGCAAAACTGGGGAATGGGTAATAAAGGGATTATCTATAACAATAACAATTCTTGAGTAGACTGTTCCTTTAAGCGTTTCCAAAGCCTTTCATGAATGAAAACCCCCATCTTTTAGTTTATGATTACAAATATTGTAGCTAAAAAAGTTAAAGTTTACCATCACTTTGAACTTTCCAAAAAAGAAGACGGCACATTGTAGCTCTCGCTTTCAAACAGCTTATAAATTGGATTCCACTTCTTGGTCTAGGAAACCGCTGAGAGACAGGCTGCTGCAGAAGCAGCTGAGAGAGAGTCTCTGGCTGCTGAAAGACAGGCTGCTGAATGACAGGCTGAGAGAGAGTATCAGCTTCAGCTTGTGCGGTTGGAGAGAGGGTTGGTCTCACCTGTTGTTAGTGAGCCTATAGACCCACCTGTTCCCAGAGTGCATGCAGAGAATTTTCCCACTCTGGAGAAAGATGGCGATGTGGATGTATTTCTGCGCAGCTTTGAGGAAGTTTGCAGACAGTTCCAGCTGCCAAGGGAGCAGTGGGCCAAGTATCTTACCCCTGGTCTGAAATGTCCTGCACTGGAGGCTTTTGCTGAACTACCCCCATAGTTTGATCAGGACTATGATGCCATTAAAACTGCACTGAAGAGGACATATAATCTTACTCCTGAGGTGTACAGGACGAAATTCCGTTTTCTGCAGAAAGGTACGTCAGAGAGCTATACTGCAGTTGTTGGAAACCTGATGACAGCCTTTAAACAGTGGATCAGAGGGCTAAAGATTGCCACTATAGAAGAGCTGGAAGATCTGATGGTAAAGGAGCAATTTATGCAGCTGTGCCCAGCAGAAGTCCAAGAATGGGTTTTGGATTGTAAACCCAAAACAGCATTGGAAGCGGGTGAGCTTGCAGATTTTTACACAGCCAACAGGTCACCAGGGAATGGGAGAAAATCCTTTGTTAAGGGGGCATCCACCTGGAAAGGAGCTGCTCCACGACCCCCCTTCACAAAACCTGTTGTGCCTTTGTTTAATGTGTCTGCTCCCTCTGGGAAAGGAGGGGCAAGTGCTGCACCTGGGCAGGGGGATACCTGCAGGTGTTTTGCTTGCAACAAAGTGGGCCACATCAGTTCCACTTGCCCAGAGAAGATTAAGTTGGTGCAATCAGCTGGAGTGGGTAATCCCTCAGAAGTACCAGCATCTGTTTTGTTCATTACAAATCCAGAGAAAAGCAACCAGAAAAATTTGCAACCTGTGCTTGTCGGAACTAAGGTAACACTTGGGCTTCAGGACACAGGTGCAGTAGTGACTCTTGTGCGTCCAGGGCTGGTAAACTCTAAGGACATTATTCCTGGCAGGACTGTAGCAGTTAAAGGGATTGGGGGAATGCAACTTGCAGTGCCTATGGCACGTGTATATCTTGATTGGGGAGTGGGGAGAGGTTTAAGAAATGTGGGGGTATCTGAAAATATTCCTAATGACGCTTTACTGGGTACTGATCTGGGTAGATTGTTATCTCTTTATGTGCCTGACAATGGCACATGTGACCTAATGACATTAGTTGTGGACCCTTATGTGAAAAGGGCTGTGTGTAAAAATGCTCAGAGACATTCTGACCAGAAGGGAGGACAGAGTGCATGTGTGCAAAGTGCTGTGTCTGAACTGGGGGGTGTCTGTGCTGAGATGTGAAACTGTAAGAGGAGAGACTGACTGGGGAGAAAGACAGATAGATGGTGTGTGTCTTCCTATGATTGAACCAGCAGTATCTGCAGAATTAAAGTTTACTGTACAGTGTGAGACTGACTGGGGAGAAAGGCAGATAGCCTGTGTGGGTCTGTCTGTGCCTAAACCGAGCTTAACTGTACAGGAGAAACTGTCGGTGAGAGGAGGCAGATGAGTGGTGAGTGTTTCTGTGATTGAATCAGTGGATTATATAATAGAAGGAAGTGAGGATATGGGGGGAGAGAATGACTGGGTGACTGGGCTGCTGGATGATGTGGAAAGACAGGATATATGGGATAAACGGGAGAAGGAATATATGTGGTTGTCTGCACCAGTGTCAGAAGGATCCCAAATTCTGTGTGAGGATGTGAAGTGGCAGACTGACTGTGAGAGAGAGCAGGGGGAGAATGTAGCCCCCTCTATGACAGATGCAGCAGCGTCCCAGAATCCAGAGTGTGTGGGGGAGGAGGGTACAGGATACTCGTTGAGGGACCCCCAGAGTGAGTGTGAAAGATTGTGGGTGACAGAGACCCCAGTAACCTCAGCTGTGACCTATAAACAGACTGCACAGACTAGGGGACAGAGACTGGCACACACTGCAGACACAGGAGGGAGGAGTACAGAGAAGTGCATTTACACAGCCCCACAGTGCCATTCAGCAGATACACTGATAGGTGTGCAGCATCATAGTCCCCAGCAAGCTCAGTAGCTAGGACTTACAGTGGAGAAGAGGGGGGCAGTTAAGCAACCCCCTACCAACTATAACAAAGTGCAGGAGTACAGGAATTCTACTCCAGTGGGAGGGCAAGAGCCCTGGGTAGTTAAGAAGCAACTGACAGCACAAACTATGTTCAGAGAGCACACAATATGTAGTAAGACCCTAGGCTTCACAGACACCTCTGTTACAGGGTATGATGTACCATTCAGGGACAATATGCAAGCCTTATTGGGGAAGGTACTGGCAAAACCCAGAGATGCCAATGCCATTTTCCTACAAAAACAGTTGCAGGATTTTACTGCCAGAGAGGGAGTGTATGAGATGGAGCAAAATGTTCTTGTACTAACACTCATGAGGCAGAACAAGCTACAGGCTGCATGGGAGGGTCCCTGCAATACATTAAATCAGCTGGGTAGAGCAACTAGTGTGTCATTTTTTAATGGAGGGCATCATGATGGCAAAACTGCTAGGTGCAACTTGTCTGGCAATGGTGTTCTCACCGCAAGGGGACGCTCCCTTTTTATATGCAGCTGGAGTGGCTTGCGGCCACCTCCCTTTTGCATCTCTTATTGGGGGAGGTGTCACGAATACCTCATGATTTAGCTGCCATGGGGTTAATTCTCTTTAGCCTGTGAGCTAAAAAACATTTGTTTTTTCAAGAAGAACTGTGTCCTGTGTTTGTTTGTTTTTTTGTGATAAAACCAGACCCCATTATAAATTGTTTCAGAGTTCCACTTGAATAAATGTTATCATATAGGCATTGGTGCATTCAGGCTGTAGAAGTGTCGGTTTTAGAGACAGAGAACAGTGCCTCTTCACAGAAACTGATGAGGTCAATAAAGGGACATGGGTATAAGGTAGATATGTGTTTAAAACATGTTATGACATTAGATGAAGGTAAATATGACAACCATGTCATATTTGGTATTAAATTGTTTATCACAATGTAAATAAGATATTTCCTTTCTGTCTATATGAAAATGGATGTATCTAGCAGAAATTATGATGTGTTCTATAATTTCAGGCAAAGACTTAGAGTTTATTGACGGTCGTAAAAGATAAGGGGATTCTCAGCCCCTGCAAAGAGGGTTGGGCAAGCAACCTGATCTCCTGAAAAAGGTATAAGGGTCTTGTGTTTTAACACTGAAATTGTCATTCTTACAAGGGAAGCTGTCCCTAAACGGAGTAAGGACCCATTGCGTTGCATATCTTGAGACTAGTAAAGTATTAAATCTGTTTTTTTTCCTTTTTTTATTTTAAAAACGTTTTGCTGTGTGTAATTTTACTTGTAACAACTTTTTTATTAATAATGCATTGTGCATACTATTTTTGGCATAATAAATAATTTATTAAGCTTTGGCCTTTGTCTAATAATTGAACCACGTTACTGAAAGAGACTGGAGTATTAGAACTTTATATTTTAGGTTATTTTTTGCTAAATTGTATTTTGAGAGTTAATGTGTAAGTCTGGGTTTTTCCTTAGACTTTTCCCTTTAATAAATCATAAGTGGTGGCAGCATAGTTAGTTTAGTGTGGGTGGCATTAAAGGGGAGTTTTGGGCATTTCTTTTATGTCTAGTACAGACTAAAGAGTGTTGTTAACCCTTGCACCCACTGAACTAAATCACAAGCTTGCCTGGCATGGCTAGATTGTGACATATTAGTGACAGTAAAAGGGGTCTGATAAACCTTTCTGTGCCAAACAAGTGACTGGCGCAGGGTTGGATAACCTTGGTCGTCACACCTGGTACTTCTTTTAATCCTTCTTCTAGGTTTAAGAAATCATATCCTTTACTTGTGGCTAATTTAGAGTTGTGGGAAAAAGTTGATGGGGCTATTTCCACTCTTGCCAAATGTACTACTATTCCTATGGAAGATAGTACTTCTTTTAAGGATCCTTTAGACAGGAAGATTGAATCTTATCTCAGAAAAGCTTATTTACATTTTGGCTATATTCTTAGACCTGCCATTTCTATGGCTGATGTAGCTGCTGTTTAAACCTTTTTGGTTGGACAGTTTAGGACAACAGGTAGTAGATCCTGATATGTCTAGCATTGTTCTTTTGCTTCAACATGCTAATCATTTCATTTGTGATGCTATAGTTGATGTCATTAAGATCGAATCTATGTCTTTAGCTATTTTAGCTAGAAGAGCTTTATGGTTTAAATCATGGAATGCTGACATGGTGTCTAAATCTAGATTACTATCTCTATCTTTCCAGGGTAATAATTTCTCCAACATTGGTGTGTCCGGTCCACGGCGTCATCCATAACTTGTGGGATATTCTCCTCCCCTACAGGGAATGGCAAGGAGAGCACACAGCAAGAGCTGTCCATATAGCCGCTCCCAGGCTCCGCCCCCCCAGTCATTCTCCTTGCCGCTCTGAACAAGTAGCATCTCCACGAGGATGGTGAGGAGTTTGTGGTGTTAGTTGTAGTTTTTTATTTCTTCTATCAAGAGTTTGTTATTTTGAAATAGTACTGGTATGTACTATTTACTCTGAAACAGAAAGAGATGAAGAGTTCTGTTTAAAAGAGGAGTATGATTTTAGCAGCAGTAACTAAAATCAGTTGCTGTTCCCACGCAGGACTGTTGAGCTGAGAGAACTTCAGTTGGGGGGAACAGTTTGCAGACTTTTCTGCTCAAGGTATGACTAGCCATTTTTCTAACAAGACTGTGTAATGCTGGAAGGCTGTCATTTTCCCTCATGGGGATCGGTAAGCCATTTTCTTAGACTTAGAAAGAATAAAGGGCTTATTATGGGCTATTAACTGGTGGACACTCTTAAGGGCTAAATCGATTGTTTATTTAAGTTGTTTTTTAAAGTTTGAAGTAGTTTTCACACTTTTATTGTTTGGGGAACGTTTTTATCGCCAGGCACTAGTTTAGACACCTTCCCAGTCAGGAAGGGCCTTTCACTATAGTAGGCAGAGCCTCATTTTCGCGCCATTATTGTGCAGTTTCTTTTGAGTGCAGTGCATGCAGCTGCATGTGTGAGGGTCTGGTATCCACTGAAAACGTTCCTAGAACCCCCCTGGGATAGATGAAGTCGCAACAAAGGCTGTGGCTGGGACTGTAGTGGGGTTAAAATTGCAAACGGCTCCGGTTTCCACATTTTAAGGGTTAACAGCTTAACATACTTTGAATGTATTAAGACACTGTGGTGAAAATGTGGTAAAGATAGGATAATTCCTTCATAGTTTTTCACATATTCAGTAATAAAGTGTGCCCTGTTTAACATTTAAAGAGACAGTAACGGTTTTGTTTTAAAACGGTTTTTGTGCTTTATTAACCAGTTTAAACCTGTTTAACATGTCTGTACCTTCAGATAGATCATGTTCTGTATGTATGGTAGCCAATGTGGTTCCTCATTCAAATATATGTGATAATTGTGCCATAGCGTCCAAACATAGTAAGGACAGTACTGTCACAAATATTAAAGTTGCCCAGGATGATTCCTCAGATGAAGGAAGTAGAGATAGTTCTACATCCTCTCCTTCTGTGTCTATACCAGTTATGCCCGCGCAGGCGACCCCTAGTACTTCTAGCACGCCAATGCTTGTTACTATGCAACAATTGACGGCAGTAATGGATAACTCCATAGCTAATATTTTATCCAAAATGCCAGCATTTCAGAGAAAGCGCGATTGCTCTGTTTTAAACACTGTAGAGCAGGAGGGCGCTGATGATATTTTTTCTGTCATACCCTCACACCAGTCTGAAGTGGCAGTGAGGGAGGGTTTGTCAGATGGAGAAATTTCTGATACAGGAAGAATTTCTCAGCAGGCAGAACCTGATGTTGTGACATTTAAATTTAAATTAGAGCATCTCCGCGCATTACTTAAGGAGGTGCTAACTACGCTGGATGATTGTGACTCCTTGGTCATTCCAGAAAAATTGTGCAAGATGGACAAATTCCTAGAGGTCCCGGTGCACCCTGATGCATTTCCGATACCTAAACGGGTGGCGGACATAGTGAATAAGGAGTGGGAGAAGCCAGGCATACCTTTTGTCCATCCTCCTATATTTAAGAAATTGTTCCCTATGGTCGACCCCAGGAAGGAAAACAGTCCCTAAGGTCGAGGGGGCAGTTTCTACACTAGCCAAACGCACGACCATTCCCATTGAGGACAATTGTTCTTTCAAAGATTCTATGGATAAAAAGTTGGAGGGTTTGCTTAAAAAGATTTTTGTACAGCAAGGTTACCTCCTTCAACCTATTTCGTACATTATTCCTGTCACTACAGCAGCGTGGTTCTGGTTCGAGGAACTGGAAAAGTCGCTCAGTAGGGAGACTCCGTATGAGGAAGTCATGGACAGAATTCACGCACTTAAGTTAGCTAATTCCTTTATTTTAGACGCCGCTTTGCAGTTAGCGAGGTTAGCGGCGAAAAATTCCGGGTTTGCAATTGTGGCGCGCAGAGCGCTCTGGCTACAGTCTTGGTCGGCAGACGTATCTTCCAAGACAAAATTGCTTAATATCCCTTTCAAAGGTAAGACCCTTTTTGGGCCAGAATTGAAAGAGATTATTTCAGACATCACTGGGGGAAAGGGCCATGCCCTCCCACAAGATAGACCTTTCAAGGTTAAGAATAAGTCAGAATTTTCTCAAAGGTGCTCGGGTCCCTTCTAGCGGTTCTAAGACCAAGGGGTATTGCAGTGGCACCTTATCTGGACGACATTCTTATTCAAGCGTCGTCTCTTTCCAAGGCAAAGGCTCATACAGACATTGTTCTAGCCTTTCTCAGATCTCACGGGTGGAAGGTGAACGTAGAAAAGAGTTCCCTGTCTCCGTCGACAAGAGTTCCCTTTTTGGGAACAATAATAGATTCTTTAGAAATGAAGATCTTCTTGACAGAGGTCAGAAAGTCAAAACTTCTAAACGCTTGTCAAGTTCTTCTCTCTATTCTGCAGCCTTCCATAGCTCAGTGCATGGAAGTAGTAGGGTTGATGGTTGCAGCAATGGACATAGTTCCTTTTGCTCGAATTCATCTAAGACCATTACAACTGTGCATGCTCAAGCAGTGGAATGGGGACTATACAGACTTGTCTCCAAAGATTCAAGTAGACCAGATGACCAGAGACTCACTCCGTTGGTGGTTGTCCCAGGAACACCTGTCTCAGGGAATGAGTTTCCGCAGGCCAGAGTGAGTCATTGTCACGACCGACGCTAGTCTATTAGGCTGGGGCGTGGTCTGGAATTCCCTGAAAGCTCAGGGTCTATGGTCTCGGGAAGAGTCTCTTCTCCCGATCAACATCCTGGAACTGAGAGCGATATTCAATGCTCTCCGGGCTTGGCCTCAACTAGCGAAGGCCGGATTCATAAGATTCCAGTCAGACAACATGACGACTGTAGCTTACATCAACCATCAGGGGGGAACAAGGAGTTCCTTGGCGATGAGAGAGGTATCCAAAATCATCAAATGGGTGGAGGATCACTCCTGCCACCTATCTGCAATTCACATCCCAGGAGTAGATAACTGGGAGGCGGATTATCTGAGTCGTCAGACTTTCCATCCGGGGGAGTGGGAACTCCACCCGGAGGTTTTTGCCCAGTTGACTCACTTATGGGGGATTCCAGACATGGATCTGATGGCGTCTCGTCAGAACTTCAAGGTTCCTTGCTACGGGTCCAGATCCAGGGATCCCAAGGCGACTCTAGTGGATGCATTAGTGGCGCCTTGGTCGTTCAACCTAGCTTATGCGTTTCCACCGTTCCCTCTCCTTCCCAGGCTTGTAGCCAGGATCAAACAGGAGAAGGCCTCTGTGATTCTGATAGCTCCTGCGTGGCCGCGCAGGACATGGTATGCAGACCTGGTGAATATGTCATCGGCTCCACCATGGAAGCTACCTTTGAGACAGGATCTTCTAGTACAAGGTCCATTCGAACATCCAAATCTAGTTTCTCTGCAGCTGACTGCTTGGAAATTGAACGTTTGATTTTATCCAAACGTGGGTTTTTCAGATTCAGTGATAGACACTCTGGTCCAAGCCAGAAAAACTGTGACTAGAAAGATTTACCATTAAATATGGAAAAGATATATCTGTTGGTGTGAATCCAAAAGCTTCTCCTGGAATAAGATTAAAATTCCTAAGATCCTCTCCTTTCTCCAAGAAGGTTTGGTTAAGGGATTGTCAGCGAGTTCTTTTAAAGGACAGATTTCTGCTTTATCTGTCTTGTTACACAAACGACTGGCAGCTGTGCCAGATGTACAAGCTTTTGTACAGGCTTTGGTCAGAATCAAGCCTGTTTACAGACCCTTGACTCCTCCCTGGAGTCTAAATTTAGTTCGTTCAGTTCTTCAAGGGGTTCCGTTTGAACCTTTACATTCCATAGATATCAAGTTACTATCTTGGAAAGTTCTGTTTTTGGTTGCCATCTCTTCTGCTAGAAGAGTTTCTGAATTATCTGCTTTGCAGTGTGATTTACCCTATCTGGTGTTCCATTCAGATAAGGTTGTTTTGCGTACCAAACCTGGTTTTCTTCCAAAAGTTGTTTTCAACAAGAATATTAACCAGGAAATAGTTGTTCCTTCTTTGTGTCCGAATCCAGTTTCAAAGAAGGAACGTTTGTTACACAATTTAGATGTAGTCCGTGCTTTAAAGTTCTATTTAGAAGCAACAAAGGATTTCAGACAAACTTCTTCTTTGTTTGTCGTTTATTCTGGTAAGAGGAGAGGACAAAAAGCTACTGCTACCTCTCTTTCTTTCTGGCTGAAAAGCATCATCCGATTGGCTTATGAGACTGCCGGACGGCAGCCTCCTGAACGTATCACAGCTCACTCTACTAGGGCTGTGGCTTCCACATGGGCCTTGAAGAACGAGGCTTCTGTTGATCAGATATGTAAGGCAGCGACTTGGTCTTCTCTGCACACTTTTGCCAAATTCTACAAATTTGATACTTATGCTTCTTCGGAGGCTATTTTTGGGAGAAAGGTTTTGCAAGCCGTGGTGCCTTCTGTTTAGGTAACCTGATTTGCTCCCTCCCTTCATCCGTGTCCTAAAGCTTTGGTATTGGTTCCCACAAGTTATGGATGACGCCGTGGACCGGACACACCAATGTTGGAGAAAACAGAATTTATGCTTACCTGATAAATTACTTTCTCCAACGGTGTGTCCGGTCCACGGCCCGCCCTGGTTTTTTAATCAGGTTTAAAAATTTCTTTCTCTATACACTACAGTCACCACGGCACCCTATAGTTTCTCCTTTTTTTCTCCTAACCGTCGGTCGAATGACTGGGGGGGCGGAGCCTGGGAGGGGCTATATGGACAGCTCTTGCTGTGTGCTCTCCTTGCCATTCCCTGTAGGGGAGAAGAATATCCCACAAGTTATGGATGACGCCGTGGACCGGACACACCGTTGGAGAAAGTAATTTATCAGGTAAGCATAAATTCTGTTTTATTTGGTTCTCAATTGGATTCTATTATTGCCACTATCACTGAGGGGAAGGGAGTTTTTTGCCCCAATATAAAAAGTCTAAGGGTAAATTTAAGGCTCCTAATCGTTTTCGTTCCTTTCGTCAGAATAAAGAACAAAAAAACACTCCTTCCCCTAAGGCCTCTGGTTCTAATTGGAGACCATCTTCAAATTGGAATAAAACCAAGCCTTATAAAAAAAACAAATCCAGCCCCTAAGTCTGCATGAAGGTGCGGCCCCCAATCCAGTTCAGCTGGTGGGGGGCAGATTGAAATTATTTCAGGACATTTAGACAGATTCTGTTCAGAATCAATGGATTCAGAATATTGTGTCTCAAGGGTATCGAATAGGTTTCAGAATAAGACCTCCTGTGGGAAGATTCTTTCTCATGTTCCAACAAATTCTGTGAAGGCTCAGGCTTTTCTGAAATGTGTTTCAGACCTAGAGCTTTCAGGGTTGATTGTACCAGTTCCTCTCCAGGAACAGGGTTTGGGCTTCTATTCAAATCTATTCATTATCCCAAAGAAAGAGAATTCTTTCAGACCAGTTCTGGATCTGAAGTTTTTAAATCGTTTTTTAAGAGTTCCAACTTTCAAGATGGTTACTATAAGGACTATTCTGCCTTTTGTTCAGCAAGATCATTTTATGTCCACAATAGACTTACAGGATGCTTATCTTCACATTCCAATTCATCGATTTCTGAGATTCTCTTTTCTAGACAAGCATTACCAATTTGTCGCTTTTCCATTTGGCCTAGCGACAGCTACAAGAATCTTTTCGAAAGTTCTCGGTGCCCTTCTATCTGTAATCAGAGAGCAGGATATTGCAGTGTTTCCTTATTTGGACAATATCTTGGTACTAGCTCAGTCTTTTCATTTAGCAGAATCTCATACCAAACAACTAGTGTGGTTTCTTTAAAGGCATGGTTGGAGGATCAATTTACAAAAGAGTTTCTTGATTCCTCAAACAAGGGTCACCTTTTTAAGTTTCTAGATAGATTCAGTGTCCATGACGAATTAAATTGGTTTTAGCTTGTCTAAACCTTCAGTCTCGATCATTCCCTTCAGTGGCTATGTGCATGGAAGTTTTAGGTCTCATGACTGCAGCATCCGACGCAATCCCATTTGCTCGTTTTCATAAAAGACCTCTGCAGCTTTGCATGCTGAATCAATGGTGCAGGGATTATACTCCGATATCACAGCTGATATACTTAAATACCAACACTCCACTCTCTCTGTCTTGGTGGTTGGACCATCACTGTATTGTTCAAGGGGCGTCCTTTGTTCGTCCTTCCTGGACTGTGATCTCAATGGATGCAAGTCTTACAGGTTGGGGAGCTATCTGGGGGTCTCTGACCGCACAAGGGGTTTGGAATCCTCAAGAGGTGAGGTTACCAATCAATATTTTAGAACTCTGTGCTATTTTCTGAGCTCTTCAGGCTTGGCCTCTATTAAAGAGAAAACTTTAAATTAGTTTCCAGACAGACAATATCACAACTGTGGTATATGTCAATCATCAGGGAGGGACTTGCAGCCCTTTAGCAATGAAAGAAGTATCTTGTATACTTTCTTGGGTGGAGTCCAACTCTTGTCTAATTTCTGCAATTCATATCCCAGGTGTAGACAATTAAGAAGCAGATTATCTCAGTCGTCAGATGAGGAGTGGTCTCTCCATCCAGATGTGTTTTATCAGATTGTGCAGATGTGGGGTCTTCCAGAAATAGGTCTGATGGCCTCTCGTCTGAACAAGAAACTTCCCAGATACCTTTCCAGGTCCAAGGATCCTCAGGCAGAGATCGTAGATGCTTTAGCAGTTCCTTGGTTTTACCAACCTGCTTACATTTTTCTGCCTCTGGTTCTTCTTCCAAGGGTGATCTCCAAGATCATAATGGAACAATCTCATGTGTTTCTGATAGCACCAGCATGGCCTCACAGGTTTTGGTGTGCAGATCTCGTCCAGTTGCCAACCCTGGCCACTTCCAGTCAGGCCAGACCTTCTGTCTCAAGGGTCGTTTTTCCATCAGGGTCTCAAATCTCTAAATTTGAAGGTATTGAAATTGAATGCTTAGTTCTTAGTCATAGAGGTTTCTCTGACTCCATGATTAGCACTATGTTGCAGGCTCGCAAGTCTGTTTCAAGGAAAATTTATTATCGGGTTTGGAAAATATTTGGAAATATTTCATGGTGTTCCTCTCATAAATTCTCTTGGCATTCTTTTAGAATTCCTAGGATTTTACAATTTCTTCAGGATGGTTTGGATAAGGGTTTGTCTGCAAATACTTTGAAGGGACAAATCTCTTCTGTCTATTTTATAGAATGATTGCTAAACTTCCTGATATTCACTGTTTTGTTCAGGCTTTGGTTCGTATCAAACCTGTTATTAAGTCTATTTCTCCTCCTTGGAGTCTCAATTTGGTTTTAAGGATTTTGCAGGCTCCTCCTTTTGAGCCTATGAATTCTTTGGATATTAAACTTCTTTCTTGGAAAGTGTTGTTTCTTTTGGCTATCTCTTCTGGTAGAAGAGTTTCTGAGTTGTCGGCTCTCTTGTGAGTCTCCTTATCTGATTTTCCATCAAGACAAAGCTGTTTTGCGGACTTCGTTTACATTTTTGCCTAAAGTTATGAATTCTAACAACATTAATAGGGAAATTGTTCCTTCCTTGTGTCCTAATCCAAAGAATTATCTTGAAAGATCTTTACATTCTTTGGATGTGGTAGGAGCTTTGAAATACTATGTTGAGGCTACTAAGGATTTCAGAAAGACTTCTAGTCTATTTGTTATTTTCTCTGGTTCCAGGAAAGGTCAGAAAGCCTATGCCGTTTCTTTGGCATCTTGGTTAAAACTTTTGATTCACAAAGCTTATTTGGATGTGGGGCAGTCTCTGCCTCAGAGAATTACAGCTCATTCTACTAGATCAGTTGCCACTTTTTGGGCTTTCAAGAATGAAGCTTCAGTTGATCAGATTTGCAAGCAACAACTTGGTCTTCTTTGCATACATTTACTAAATTTTACCATTCTGATGTGTTTGCTTCTTCAGAAGCAGTTTTTGGTAGAAATGTTCTTCAGGCAGCTGTTTCAGTTTGATTCTACTGGCTATGATTTGAGTTTTTTTAAATTTTTAAGAAAACTTAATTATTATTTGGATTTACTTTATCAGCGGACAAAGCTGTTTTTATTTTATCCCTCCCTCTCTAGTGACTCTTTGATTTCCATATCCTGGGTATTATATCCCATACATGACTAGCTCATGGACTCTTGCCACTTACATGAAAGAAAACATAATTTATGTAAGAACTTACCTGATAAATTAATTTCTTTCATAGTGGCAAGAGTCCATGAGACCCACCCTATTTTTTGGTGGTTTATGATTTTTTGTGTGTGTATAAAAGCACATTATTTTTTCCAGTTCCTCTTTTTGTATGCTTTTTTACTCCTTTTTACACCTCACTACTTGGCTATACGTTAAACTAAGGTATGAGTGTGGTGGGAGGTGTATTTATAGGCATTTTGAGGTTTGGGAAACTTTACCCCCTCCTGGTTGAAATGTATATCCCATACGTTACTAGCTCATGAACTCTTGCCTCTATGAAATAAATTAATTTATCAGGTAAGTTTTTACATATATTATGTTTTTTCTTTTTTGGTTTAGATAGCTCATGTGATTTTAAACACCTTTCCAATTTACTTCTATTATATAGTTTGATTTGTTAAAAAGGATACCTAGGTAGGCTCAGGAGTAAACTGTTTTCACTCTTGTGCTAACCTGGTGAGTACAAAAAGCCAAACTTAGAATATCGCATGTGCGTTCACATACTTAATAAAAGTTAATGGAGCAAAAAAACCTAAGAGCCTGCTCACGCATAAACACAATCTCATATTCTCAAGTGTACTAACACAACATGAAAATATGAATATTTCACATTCCAATGTTCTTCACATGAAGAATATGTTCTATTTATTCATATATGTGTACATATATATTTAAGTGTTTATAAGTGTGTATATATGTCTGTACATACATATATACACAAATAAATACATAGATACTTTCTTACATATGTACACACCTTTAACTCCTTTCTACGTCCGCCTGCACCCCCGCCCACTACCAACCTCACTGCTCAGATTATTGCTGATCACTTAAAAAATAAAATTGACACCATTAGATAAGATATCTATACCTCACACCCCTCAAACCCAGTACTTCTACCCATCCCTTCTATTAACAAAACTCTGTTACTTCCCTCCTGTAACAGAGGAAGAAGCCTCTGTACTCCTATCTTTGGGTCATCTCACAACCTGCCTGCTTGACCCTATTCCTTCACAACTTCTTCCCTTTCTCTCTGCTTCACTAACCCCTACCCTATCTCTTTAACCAATCTCTCACCGCTGGCACATTTCTTGATATCTTCAAGCATGCGTCAATCAGACCCCTCTACCCCTTCTAACTATCGACTGGTCTCCTTACTTCCCTTTGCTTCAAAATTATTGGAGGGACTGGTCGATAATCGGCTAACTCAATTTCTCACAACTAACTCCTTACTTGATCCACTACAATCTGGTTTCCTCCCTAAACATTCAACAGAAACCGCTCTTACTAAAGTAGCAAATGACCTTTTATCAGCTAAAGCAAAGGGCCACTACTTCTTACTAATGCTTCTTGACCTGTCTGCTGCTTTTGACACAGTTAACCATCCTCTCCTCCTAAAAATACTACATTCATTTGGCAACCAAGCCACAGCCCTCTCCTAGTTTGCCTCATATCTCTCAAACCGCTCGTTTTCAGTTTCCTTTAACAACATATCTTTTGATCTCTTGCCTCTCTGTTAGAATACCGCAAAGGCTCTGTCATCCTACCTTGGAAAACTCGTAGCCTTCTTTGGCTTCCAGTACCACTTATATGCTGATGGTACCCAAATCTATCTTTCCTCTCCTGATATCTCTTCCTCTTTACTCAACCAGATTTCCAACTGCCTCTCTGCAATTTCCTCTGGGTTGTCTTCATACTACCTCCAACTCAATGCGCCCAAAACTGAGCTGCTTCCTATTTCCCCCTCTTTAAGACATCCAACACCTGACATTTCTCTGACGGTTGGAGACTCTATTCTCAAGACCTCACCCCGCGTCCGCTGTCTTGGGGGTCACACTTGACTCAGAACCTCCTTTACCCACATATATAAGCGCTTACCAAATCCTGCCGTTCACACCCACGCAACATTTCCAGAATTTGTCCATTCTTTACTCAAAAAAAACTACAAAAACAAAATTTATGTTTTCCTGATCAATTTCTTTCTTTCCGTGCATGGAGAGTCCACAACTTCATTCCAATTACTAGTGGGATATTCAACTCCTGGCCATGGAAAGAGGACCATGTTGCCGTCCATTTTTGAAAGTCCAAGATGAGAAGACAGCCCTAGTGGAATTAGATGCAAATTCTCTCAGGAGGCTGCTGTCCAGCTGTCTCATAAGCAAAACTAATCATACTTCTTAACCAGAGGGAAATGGTAGTAGAAGTGGCCTTCTGACCCTTATGATTTCCAGAGAAAACAACAAATAGGGCAGAATATTGCCAAAATCCTTTAGTAGCTTGTAGGTAAAATTTTAAATCATGCAGAACATCCAAGTTATGCAAAAGACGTTCCTTATGAGAAGGATTAGGACAAAAAGAAGGAACAATTTCATTGTTAATGTTTCGATCCAACACCACCTTAGGGAGAAACCCCAATTTAGTACGAAGGACCGCCTTATCTGCATGAAAAATAAGATACAGGGAATCACACTGCAGAGTTGAAAGCTCAGAAACTCTGGGAACGGAATAAATAGCACGGAGAAACAAAACATTCCACAATAACAATTTTATATCAACATGCATGGAGCCTGCTGCAAAACTTTAAGAACTAGGTTAAGGCTCCAAGGTGGAGCAACAGGTTTAAACATAGGCCTTATTCTGACCAGGGCCTGAAAAAAGCTTGAGCATCTGGCAAATCAGCCAGACCTTTGTGCAAAATAATAGTCAGTACTCTGAAGGGTCAGATATCTGCACTGTCTGACAACCCTTTCTCCAGGCCATCCTGAAGAAAAGATAAAATTTGTATAGTATCAATGACCACTTCAGAAAAGCCACGTCTAGACAGAACTAGGCGTTCATTCTCCAAGCAGTCAGCTTCAGAGAATCCCGGTTTGGATGGAGGAATGTACCCTGAAGTAGAAGGTCCTTCCTCAGAGGTAACCTCCATGGTGGAAGAGAATGCATCTTCACCAGATTCACGAACCAGATCCTGCAAGGCCATGCAAGAACTATTAGCATTACAGATGCTCTCTCCTGTTTTATACGAGCAATGACTCGTGGAAGGAGAGCAAACGGAGGAATCGGGTATGCCAGAGAAAAGATCCAAGGAACCGCCAGAGCATTTATCAGAGCAGCCTGAGGATCTCTTGACCTTGATCTGTACTTTGGAAGCTTGGCGTTTTGACGAGACACCATCAGATCCAACTCCAGAACCCCCACCTAAGGGTTATCCTTGAGAACACTTCTGGATGGAGAGCCCACTCCCCGGGATGAAAAGTCTGTCTGCTCAGAAAATCTGCCTTCTAATTTTCCACTCCTGGAATGTGGATGGCAGATAGGAGACAATCATGAGCTTCCCCCCACTGCAGATTGCGAGTCACCTCCTTTATGGACAAGGAACTCCGAGTTCCCCCCGGTGGTTGATGTAAGCCCAGTGAGGCCAAGCTGTCAAGGCATTAAAGATTGCTCTCAACTCCAAGATGTTCTCTTCCCGAGACCACAGGCCCTGAGCTTTTTGAAAAACCAAAACAGCTCCCCAGCCTAACAGGCTGGCGTCCGTAGTCACAATCACCCAGGAAGCAATTGCCCCGAGACAGATGTTCTTGTGAAATCCACCACGAGAGAGTCTCTTGTTAGGGAATCCAGGTTTATCCTCTGCCATGGACACAACTATCAGACCAATCACCTCCATGCATTGAGCTACTGATGGACTAATAGCAGACTGGAGGGAAAAGCAAGAAGTTTGGAATTTCTGACGTCTGTCAGGAAAATCTTCATGGACAAGGAATCTATGATTGTCCCTAGGAAAAACACTCTTGTAGCTGGAACTAGAGAACTATTTTGCAAGATTAACTTTCCACCCGTGGGTATGTAGAAAAGACTAAAACATCTCTGTATAAGATTTTGCTAGTTGAAAAGATGACGCCTGAACCAAGATGTCATCTTGGTAAGGCGCCACAGCAATTCCCTGGGATCTGACCACTGCCAGAAGAGCACCCAGAACCTTTGTGAATATCCTGGGTTCCGTGGCAAGACCAAATGGAAGTGCGACAAACTGGAAATGTTTGTCCAGAAAGGCAAACCTTAGAAACTGGTGATGATCCCTGTGAATGGTAACATGGAGATACACGTCCTTGAGGTCTATGGTCGTCATGAATTGACCTTCCTGAACCAATGGAAGGATGGAATGAATACTTCCACCTTGAAGGACGGAAGCCTGAGAAATTTGTTGAGGCATTTTAGGTCTAGGATGGGATGGAAAGTTCACTCCTTTTTTGGAACCACAAAGAGATTTGAATAGAATCCTTGTCCCTGTTTTCTGTACAGGAACTGGAACAATTATTCCCAGGAAGTATAGGTCCTCTATGCAGCTTAAGAAGGCCTCCATATTTACTTGGTTTGAGCATAGTCTTGACAAGAGAAATCTGCCCCTTGGAGGGCAAGACTTGAATCCTATTCTGTTACCTTGAGATACTATGTCCACAGCCCACGGACCTGGTACATCGTGTATCCAAGCTTGCTGAAAAAGAGAAACCCTTCATGCTGATTTTAGAATTGGTGGAAGTCTTCTTGTTTTGCTTTCCCTTATTCCAAGGCTGGCTGGATTTCCAAGAGAACCTGGATTGGTCTGGTTTGGAAGAAGAGGAGGAAGACTTCTGTCATTTAAATTTGCGAAAGGAACGAAAATTAGAAGTCTGTCAACCCTTAGGTCTATTCGTCTTGTCCTGAGGTAGGAAAGATCCCTTTCCATCCGTAATCTCTGAAATGATTTCCACCAGACCAGGACCAAATAGGGTTTTACCTTTTATAAGGTAAAGCCAAAAGCTTTGCCTTTGAATATACATCAGCCGACCAAGATTTTAACCACAGAGCTCTGCGAGCTAGGACAGTGAAGCTAGACATCTTAGCTCCTAGTCTAATTACCTGAATGTTGGCATCACAGATAAAGGTATTGGCTAATTTAAGAGCCTTGATCCTATCTTGGATCTCCTCAATCGTAGTCTCTTCTGATATCAGATCAGACAGGGCATTGCACCAATAAGATGCTGCGCCCACAACCGTAGCAATACTTGCCGCAGGTTGCCACTGTAATCCCTTGATAGATGTACATCTTTTTTAAGTAAGCCTCTAGCTTCTTATCCATGGGGTCCTTAAAGGAACAACTATCCTCTATAGGAATGGTAGTTATTTTAGCTAGAGTAGAGATAGCTCCTTCTACTTTAGGCACAGTGCGCCATGAGTCAGCAGCAAGAAGCATCTTTTTAAAAATGGGGGAAGGGGAAAAAGGAACCCCTGGCTTATCCCATTCCTGAGCTATAATTTCAGACATATTGTCTGAAACAGGAAAAACATTCTCAGATGAGGGAGAATCATAAACTCTATTAAGTTTAGTAAACTTTTTTACGGTTGACAGCAACTGAAGGTTCGGAGTCGTCCAAAGTAGCTAGAGCCTCCTTCAGAAGCAACCCGAGATGTTCAAGCTTAAATCTGAAATGAACTTCTTCAGATTCTGAAGAATTTTCCCCATCATGTCAGAGTCTGAGATTTCACCTTCAGAAGCTACTGAAGTATCCTCTACATCAGATATTTGGGAAAGGTTGACCATCGTAGATTTAGAGGGGTCAGAAACATTACCGGCATAAATATGTTTAGATTTCCTCTTACGCTCACCCAAAATAGGGAAAGCAGATAAAGCTGTAGATACTGCAGAAGTTATCTGCGCAGCAAAATCTCCTGGCAAATAAACACCCCCAGGAGTTTGAGAGGAACCGCAGGGCACTGCATGTGAGACAATCAGAGCTTGGGACTTCTGAGGAGAAAGCTGTGGCATATCCTGAACAGCATTGTCCTGTAAGACATATAGATCAGAAGGCAGTAATTTGTCTTTAAATTTAAGGGTCTTAGATAAGCAAGTGGCACAAAATTGCACAGGTGGGACAACCTGGGCCTCCAGACAAAGCAAACATTTATCAAAGGAAATAGATGTTATTTGGTCTGGATCCATAACCACAAAATTGATTCTCAATTCTTAAAGGGACACTGAACCAAATTTTTTCTTCTTTTGCGATTCAGATAGAGCATGTAATTTAAAGCAACTTTCTAATTTACTCCTATTATCAATTTTTCTTCGTGCTCTTGCTATCTTTATTTGAAAAAGAAGGCATCTAAGCTTTTTTTGGTTCAGAATTCTCTGGACAGCACTTTTTTATTTGTGGATACATTTATCCACCAATCAGCAAGGATATCACAGGTTGTTCACCAAAAATGGGCCGGCATCTAAACTTACATTCTTGCATTTCAAATAAAGCTACCAAGAGATTGAAGAAAATTTGATAATAGGAGTAATTAGAAAGTTGCTTAAAATTGCATGCTCTATCTGAATCACTAAAGAAAAAAATTTGGGTTCAGTGTCCCTTTAAATATAAAAATAATTCACCAGTCCGGTAAATAAATCGGCCACAAGCAACTGATGTTGGCAAAATAAGAAAGACAGAGTTGTGAATATGAAATTGTTTGTTTTTTTTATAACTAACACCTCTATACCTCATCGAGCTGAGGAGTCTTACTTGCTATAAACTGTAAGGAGACACTCATGCATCCGATCTGCTGTCGGAATAAACTATCAGGTTAGGCGAGCTGTCAAATAAATTCTGCTCGATACACTAGTCTACACAGAGAAAGCTACGTGATCGCTTCCCTGCTAAAACTCACTCCGCTCAACTATGTGTAAAACGGAAGAGTAGAGCGTCACATGATCGGACTCTAAAAAGAAACTGCGCCACAGTAAAAGCGCGTGTTTCTGAATAATAAATACAAAAATGTTTTAAGCACTATAAACCTTTTATATAATATACACTCCACTCTCTATCAGGGACCTTAAAAAAAAAAGAAAAAGAAAGAAAGAACAGAGTAACCAACCTTGGCTTTCTATAAAGGGGTAGCAATAATGTTAAAAAAAAAGCAAAGACAACCTCACCGCTTTTCTAACTGCTGATAGCCAGTTAGAAATCTCTTACTAAAGAGATTGACATAGACACAGCATAGCCCCTAATCCTTGCTTGCAGGGAAAGTACCCATAAAAGGATTAAATATCTTCAGACACCATCTTTGCACAGCCTCCATTGACAAAGGCAAAGGGAATGACTGGGGATTATGGGTAAGGGAAGATACACTTAAAGAGACATTTTTTTTTCTTTTATGATTTAGAAAGAACAAGCAATTTTGAACAACTTTCTAATTTACCTCTATTATCTAATTTGCTTTATTATCTTGATATTCTTTGCTGAAAAGCATATCTAGATAGTCTCAATAGCTGCTGATTGGTGGCTGCACATAGATGCCTCGTGTGATTAGCTCACTCATGTGAATGGCTATTTCTTTAACAAAGGATATCTAAAGAATGAAGCAAATTAGATAATATAAGTAAATTAGAATGTTGTTTAAAATTGTATTCTCTACCTAAATCATGAAAGAAAAATGTTGGGTTTACTGTCCCTTTAACAGCTTTGCTGGGTGCTCTTTGCCTCCTCCTGCTGGCCAGGAGTTGAATATCCCACTAGTAATTGGAATGACGTTGTGGACTCTCCATGCCATAGATAAGAAAATACTAATTAATTCCCTCATGCATTGATTATTGCAATCTACTCCTAAATGGCCTTCCAAAACACCACCTCTCCTCCCTCCAATCTATTATGAATGCTTCTGCTAGACTCAGCCACCTAAGTTGCCGATCTACATCAGCTGCTCCGCTCTGCCAGTCTCTACACTGGCTCCCCATACTCTCAAGAATACAATTTAAAGTATTAACCCTAACTTACAAATCACTAAACAGTCTAACTCCCAACTGTATTTCCTCTCTCATCGTGATATATTCCCCATCCCGTTCTCTTCGATCAATCTCTGACCTACGTCTCTCCACTCCTATTATCTCTACGTCCCACTCCCACCTCCAAGACTTTGCACGTGCTGCTCCTGTCCTCTGGAACTCTCTACCCCGCTCCATAAGACTGTCTCCAACCTTGTATAGCTTCAGACGCTCCTGGAAAACTCACCTATTCAGAGAGGCTCCATCCCGCATCCGAACCAAACTAATACATGAACTGCCTGACTCACTGCTGCAGCTACAACCGATGTAACAAGCTACCCCAACCTTATGTCTCTGCCCCCTAAATCTATAGACTGTGAGCTCTCCGGAGCAGGGCCCTCTTCTGCCTGTACTAGATTTGTTTAGTTTTGTTATGTTTTGTATTTTATCACAAATCTTTGTCATTGTATACCCCTATCACTGTACCCAGCGCTACAGAATTTGGCGGCGCTATACAAATAAAAGATGATAATAATTATATATATATACATACATACATATCCATCTTTAGACATGTATATGTATGTAGATAAAGCTCTTTGCAGCCTTTTTTCTTTCTATCACCTGAGATCTCATATCTTTGAGTCCTTATAACTTTTTTGAGCAATATTTTTTTAAATAATTTTATTAGATGGTGTTGTTATGAGTGTAAGTGTAATTTTACATGTATTTTTGATGTGTTTTGTTTTGTGTAACAGTTAACCAGAGCTCTGAAGTTGCGATAACCTGACGCACCTTTACTTCAATTGCTCTCTAGCGATTGTGTTTTATTTTCAACTTGCAATATGAGTGACAAACCCAATGTTCTCAAACAGCTGCTATAAACCCTTTATCACTTGTGCGTAACTGTTAGTGCTCCACTCGTAATCTGGCCATAATTGTTCTAAATGTATTTTTTCATGTGATGCTTAATAAATCACAATTTTAATAAACATAATATACATTTTCAGAATTCCATATGCATTTGACTCTTAATCCTACCTTATTTTATATATTCTGAATATATAATTATACAGTTTCTTGTACATGCTGAATTGAATGTTTAATTCTTTAATGATCACATTAATTGACAGGCAATTGAAATGTTGGTTGTTTTTAAGACTAAATGTGACATTTTGTTTATGTGTTTTTCTTTGCTGTGCATGACAGATTCAGCTCACTGCTAATTTCGTATAATTTTGGGGGTATTCGCCTAGCAAGCCCGTAGCTATTGAATATCCTTAATTTTCTAAGGGAAATCAGTCACTCAGCATGCGCAGAGAATGCTGATGTAGCCGTTCAGTGCTTCCAGAACTGCAAATCTAATAAATGTTTGAGAATGCGTGCAGAGTGCGTAGGGCGAATTACAAAGAGTGCTCTACTTGCACACAACTTTATACAAGGTGCACGTTACCTTCTTGTTACTGAGATTCCAAATATAATCTGTGTACCATTATCACAAAAAAAAGAAAAAAAAGAATCTACTTGTGCTTTAAGCTTTTTATAGAAATTTACATTTATATATATATATATATATATATATATATATATATATATATATATATATATATATATATATATATATATATATATATATATATATATATATAATATCTACACACACATACACACAGTACTTTATTTTAGTGTGATATTTCATGACATACGCACATACTGTTGACCTTACAAAATCAAATGAGTGCGGATTTACTCTCTACTAAGTGAATACAGTCTTTTGTATCCTGACACCCTGGTAGCTGTATATATATATATATTAGAAAGAAGAGTACTAGAAGGAATTCTGCGCCATTGGTGTGTCCCTCAATAGAGTGTTAATATATCTTTAAAATGATTATAAGTCCTTAAGCATAGAATATGACCATATACAATAAATAAAAATATATAATGATAATACTGTATAAAAATAGGTCTTATTTATAAAAGAAGTATAAGAATGGTAGTCCCAAATAGCAGAAGGAATAGAGGATTCCCAAAAACGAGATTTTGAGGTTGCCAAAAAGTTAACATCCAAGAGAGGCTTGTATATTGTACTTACTAGACACTCCCCCAATCATATGAGGTAAGTGTGAAGCGTGGTCAAGCCGATTTCCAGCGAGTGATGTGAACACTACGATGTTAGATGGTATTCGAGACTTCACCCTCACTGTCTCTGAAGAGCTTTCCCCCAGATTCTTGTATGTGACTTGCCACCGGTTTGTAGTTTGTGTAGATACACAGGTAATCAGATTGCAGTGGATCGTTTAAAATGTATTGCTGTAGCATATAATCAACCTCACTTGTGCAGCTCTTTTTATAAATAAAACAAAAGGTCGCAGGGCTCAGGGTAGCACATGTCTAGGGTCTCTCAATACATATATATATACATACATACATACATACATACACACACACACACACACACACACACACAAATATACTTTGAAATACTCTGTTAGAAAGAACAAAGAAATTATTTTGTACAATGTCTCTTTAAGGGGTTGTTTACTTATTTAGGTGTTTAATGACTTATCTGTGTAGCAATATTATGTTATGAAGCTATAGAAAGTCAATTACTTTAGTCTGTGTGTTTAGAGTGATATAACTGTTATATTAACCTTGTGCTCTCCTGTTTGCGCAGCCCTTTTCTTAAGGATTCCCCAGTTCCTCGTCTTGACGTCACCAATATGTCAACACCCCGAAAGTTCCTCGAGGCCTCTCAGTTTGGAACTCCTGGTTGCTCGAGTGGTAGGTGTTTCATTTTGTTACAACTCTACAATGTTACTGTATAAATCATACAATGTTTTACATTGTTCCTATTTTTTGTTTGGCTGTTTTTGAAATGTGTGAGATAGCTTAGGAGTTTGGTTTGTTACACTTGTTAGATTGTTTTCATATTAACTTATAAAATGAACATGAGTAGCCCTTATATAGGTGCCAGGGCTTGCTGTGCCTCGGTGTTAGGTGAGGGAGGAAAAGGTATAAAACAGTAAGTGCTTTGGCTATGTTTTCTGTTATCCTATAACACTACATGAGCTAACAGGCCCAGCCCATCTATAGGGCACTCTGTGGATTTTTTTTATACTGAGTCTTTAAGTCATTTTGTGTTATCCAAGAACTGGATATTTTTAAATAGAAATGGAAGTCATAATTACAATTTCATGATTCAGGCAGAGTTTCCACAAAGGTATTACTTAGGTAGGCTTAGGATTGTGCATGTTCCTTGAGCTATTTTATAAAAGCAACCTATAGAGGGAGCTTTAGTTGCAGCAGACAGTGCTGAGTGATAGCAGGACACCCCAGTGCTGCCTTCACTTTAGTACTATATACAGCCTGTTTGAATCATAAGTTCCAGCTCCCTATATTATGTATTATGGCACCACATTAGGTATGGGAATAACTTTGTTACAACATAAGGACAGATGTACAATTAAGTTAAAGCTTATGCAGTTTTTGTTTAACATTATTCCAATGGGGGCAATGTTTTGTTTTCTTCACTGCCTGCTCAAGGTCTTCTTAAGAAATAAAGATGCAATATTCTTCCGCTGCAATAATATTTCTCTCTAGCAAATCTGAAGCTTTGAATTGGTTTTGTGCGAGTGCCAGAGTGCAGACCCACATAGAGGCAGTTATCTATTTGTGCTATGTGGAACACCTGCTCTTTACTGATCTCAGCACGCAGCGATTTTCGTTTATTACAGTCTCTGCGGTATCCGCAATAAACAAACATTTACTGCAGTGCTTTCACATAATGTTTACCGGTTACTCAAGCTCTTTACCTTCAGCTAACAAACGGAATAACTTACCAATACTGACCTCCTAAAAAATTAGTTTCCTCGGTTTGGATATTTAAAGTGATATGAAGCCCAAAAATATTCTTTCATAATCTAGATAGAGCATACAATTTAAACAACTATCTATTTTGTTAATAGCGCTGCGGAATCTGTTGGCGCTCTATAAATAACCGATAATAATAAATTTACTTCTATTCTCTAATTTGAGTTGTCCTTTTGGTATCCTTTGTTGAAAAGCATACCCAAGTAGGCTCGAGTTGGAAGCTAGCAGCTGATTGGTGGCTGCACATATATGCATCTTGTCATTAACAGTTTTGTTAATCTAACTCCCAGTAGTGCTCCTTCAATAAAGGATACCATGAGAATGAAGCTAAATTGATTATAGAAGTAAATGGGAAAGTTGCTTAAAATGGTATTTTCTATGTGCATCATAAAATAAAAATGTTGAGTTTAATTTCTCTTTAAGTAACGTTTGGATAATAAGACATCTTTGTGTATCATGAGGATTTTTGATATATGTAATTTAGTAATAAATCTAACGCTTTACATTTTAATAGGAACTACAGTAAAAATAAAATACTTCTGAATGTAATTTCTCCTACATAGGTGTGTCCGGTCCACGGCTTCATCCTTACTTGTGGGAATATTCTCTTCCCTAACAGGAAATGGCAAAGAGGCACACAGCAAAAGCTGTCCATATAGCCCCTCCTCTGGCCCCGCCCCCAGTCATTATCTTTGCCGCTCTGAACAAGTAGCATCTCCACGGGGATGGTAAAGAGTTTGTGGTGTTTAGTTGTAGTTTTTATTTCTTCTATCAAGAGTTTATTTTAAAATAGTGCCGGTTTGTACTATTTACTCTACAACAGAAAGTGATGAAGATTTCTGTTAAAGAGAAATATGATTTTAGCACAAGTAACTAGAATCCATTGCTGTTACCACACAGGACTGTTGAGCCAGAGAACTTCAGTTGGGGGTAACAGTTTGCAGACTCATCTGCTCCAGGTATGACCAGTCTATTTTCTAACAACACATGATAATGCTAGAAGACTGTCAGTTTTTCCCTCAGGGGACCGGTAAGCCATTTTCTTAGACTGAGTAACAGATTACAGGCTTATTTTTTTGGGCTTTTGTACTGGTAGACACTGTTATGGGCCAAATCGATTCACTTATATCACATTTTTGTGGCATTTCAAATGTTTTGTGAACAAAAATACACTTTGGGGAACGTTTTAATTATTCCTGGCATTGGTTTAGACGCCTAATCTAGTCAGGAAGGCCCCTTCACTCTAGTATGCAGAGGGAGGAGGCCTCATTTTCGTGCCTCAGTTGCACAGTTAATTTCAAAGGCAGTGCATGCAGTTTCATGTGAGAGGGTCCTGTGGATAAGAATCAGACTCCGGAAGGCTTATTTCAGTGGTGAATAACCCCTAAGGAAGGTAAAAGCTGCAGCAAAGGCTGTAGCAGGGACTGTAGTGTGTAACACCGGCTAAATTAAACAATTAGCTCCGGTTTGCTTATTTAAGGGTCTAGAGACTTCATATTTGGTGTGCAATACTTTCAAAGCATTAAGACACTGGGGTATAAATTTTATAAAGATCGGATATTGCCTTCATAGTTTTTTGAACATTCAGAAATAAAGTGTGTCATTTTATTATTTAAAGAGACAGTAACGGTTTTCTTTAAAATCGTTTTTATTGCATTAATAGCCTGCCTAAATCTGCCTAACATGTCTGTGCCATCAGATAGCTTATGTTCTGTGTGTTTAAAGACCAAGGTGGTCCCCCCTTTAAGTGTATGTGATAATTGTGCCATGGCGTCCAAACAAAGTAAGGACAATACTGTCACATTTAATAAAATTGCCCAAGATGATTCTTCTAATGAAGGTAGTGGGGATAGTTCATCATCCTCTCCTTCTGTGTCTACACCAGTTTTGCCCGCGCAGGCGATACCTAGTACATCTAGCGCAGTGTTTTTCAACCAGTGTGCCGTGGCACACTAGTGTGCCATGAGAGATCCTCAGGTGTGCCACGGCAGACTGACAACAGTGTGACATATTTTTTAAACTTTGCTTGTTTTTTACTCCCAGTGCAGGGGTAGTTTGTAGGAGGCATGGCATAACAGCACAATACATACAGTATGTGTGTGTTTGTGTGTATGTGTATATATATATATGCTGTATTAGGCTACAATGTGTGATTTTTTTTAAATTTTGGGATGGTGGTGTGCCACAGGATTTTTTAATGTAAAAAAGTGTGCCACGGCAAAAAAAAGGTTAAAAATCACTGATCTAGCGAGCCAATGCTTGTTACTATGCAGCAATTAACAGCAGTAGTGGATAATTCTATAGCAAATCTTTTATCCAAACTGCCAGCATTTCAGAGAAAGCGTGATTGTTCAGTTTTAAATACAGAAAAGGATGAACAAGTAGACGCTGACGATACCTTATCTGTTTTACCCTCACATCAATCGGAATTGGCAGTGAGGGAGGGGCTGTCTGATGGAGAAATTTCTGACTCAGGAAAAATTTCTCAACAGGCAGAACCTGATATAGTTGCGTTTAAATTTAAGCTAGAACATCTCCGCACCCTGCTTAAGGAGGTACTAGCTACTCTGGATGATTGTGATTCTTTGATAATCCCAGAGAAGTTGTGCAAATTAGACAAATTCTTAGAGGTCCCAGTGCACGCTGATGCTTTTCCGATACCCAAGAGGGTAGCGGACATAGTGAATAAAGAGTGGGAGAAGCCAGGTATACCGTTCGTCCCACCTCCTATATTTAAGAAAATGTTCCCCATTGTAGACCCCAGAAGGGACGCCTAGCAGACGGTCCCTAAGGTAGAGGGGGCAGTTTCAACGTTAGCAAAGCGCACAACTATTCCTATAGAGGACAGTTGCGCTTTCAAAGATCCTATGGATAAAAAAATTGGAAGGATTGCTTAAAAAGATTTTTGTTCAGCAAGGTCTCCTTCTTCAACCAATTACGTGCATTATTACTGTCACCTCAGCTGCGTCTTTTTGGTTCGAGGAACTAGAAAGCTCGCTCCAGAATTCACGCACTTAAGTTAGCTAATTCCTTTATTTTGGATGCCGCTTTTCAAATAACGAAATTAGCGGCGAAAAACTCAGGTTTTGCTATAGTGGCGCCCAGGGCGCTTTGGCTAAAATCCTGGTCGGCAGATGTGTCGTCCAAGACTAAATTACTTAATATTCCTTTCAAAGGTAAGACCCTTTTTGGGCCGGAATTGAAGGAGATTATTTCAGACATCACTGGGGGAAAGGGCCATACCCTCCCACAAGATAGGCCCTTCAAGGCTAAGAACAAGTCTAATTTTCGTTCCTTTCGCAATTTCAGGAACGGACCGGCTTCTAACTCTGCAACCTCTAGACAAGAGGGCAATGCTACCCAAACCTGCATGGAAACCTGTGCAAGGCTGGAACAAGGTTAAACAGGCCAAGAAGCCTGCTGCTGCTACCAAGACAGCATGAAGGGGTAGCCCCCGATCCGGGACCGGATCTAGTAGGGGGCAGATTATCTCTCTTTGCTCAGGCTTGGGCAAGAGATGTTCCGGATCCCTGGGCACTAGAAATAGTCTCCCAGGGATATCTTCTAGAGTTCAAGGAACTTCCTCCAAGGGGAAGGTTCCACATGTCTCGCTTATCTTCAGACCAGATAAAGAAACAGGCATTCTTACATTGCGTAGGAGACCTATTAAAGATGGGAGTGATAAACCCAGTTCCAACTGCGGAACGAGGTCTAGGTTTTTACTCGAACCTGTTTGTAGTTCCCAAAAAAGAGGGAACTTTCAGGCCAATTCTGGATTTAAAAATTCTAAACAAATTCCTCAGAGTTCCATCATTCAAAATGGAAACCATTCGGACAATATTACCAACAATCCAGGAGGGTCAATATATGACTACCATGGACTTAAAGGATGCGTACCTGCATATTCCGATCCACAAAGATCACCATCAGTTCCTAAGGTTCGCCTTTCTGGACAAACATTACCAGTTCGTGGCTCTTCCATTCGGTTTAGCCACTGCTCCCAGAATTTTCACAAAGGTACTAGGGTCCCTTCTAGCGGTTCTAAGACCGAGGGGCATTTCTGTAGCACCTTACCTAGACGACATCCTAATTCAAGCGTCGTCCCTTTCAAAGGCAAAGGCTCATACAGACATTGTTTTAGCCTTTCTCAGGTCTCACGGGTGGAAGGTGAACATAGAAAAGAGTTCCCTGTCCCCGTCCACAAGGGTTCCTTTTCTAGGAACAATATTAGATTCCGTAGAAATGAAGATTTTTCTGACAGAGGTCAGAAAGTTAAAGCTTCAAAACGCTTGTCAAGTTCTTCAATCTATTCCTCCACCTTCCATAGCTCAGTGCATGGAAGTAATCGGACTAATGGTTGCAGCAATGGACGTGGTTCCTTTTGCTCGAATTAATTTAAGACCTTTGCAACTGTGCATGCTCAAACAGTGGAATGGGGATTATGCGGATTTGTCTCCCCAAATTCAAGTAGACCAGGTAACCAGGGATTCGCTCCTCTGGTGGTTAACTCAGGATCACCTGTCTCAGGGAATGTGTTTCCGCAGACCGGAGTGGGTCATTGTTACGACCGACGCCAGCCTCTTGGGCTGGGGCGCGGTCTGGGACTCTCGGAAAGCTCAGGGCCTATGGTCTCGGGAAGAGTCTCTTCTCCCGATAAACATTCTGGAACTGAGAGCGATATTCAATGCGCTCCTGGCTTGGCCTCAACTAGCGAAGGCCAGGTTCATAAGATTTCAGTCGGACAACATGACGACTGTAGCGTACATCAATCATCAGGGGGGAACAAAGAGTTCCTTAGCGATGAGAGAGGTCTCCAAGATTATCGAATGGGCGGAGGATCACTCCTGCCACCTATCTGCAATTCACATCCCAGGAGTAGACAACTGGGAAGCGGATTATCCGAGTCGTCAGACTTTCCATCCGGGGGAGTGGGAACTTCACCCGGAGGTCTTTGCCCAGTTAACCCAACTATGGGGCATTCCGGAGATGGATCTGATGGCGTCAGAACTTCAAGGTTCCCCGCTACGGGTCCAGATCCAGGGATCCAAAGGCGACACTGGTGGATGCATTAGTGGCGCCCTGGTCGTTCAATCTGGCTTATGTGTTTCCACCGTTTTCTCTCCTTCCCAGGCTTGTAGCCAGGATCAAACAGGAGAAGGCTTTGGTGATTCTTATAGCTCCTGTATGGCCACGCAGGACTTGGTATGCAGACCTGGTGAATATGTCATCGGTTCCACCATGGAAGCTACCTTTGAGGCAGGATCTTCTAATACAAGGTCCATTCAGACATCCAAACCTAGTCTCTCTGCAACTGACTGCTTGGAAATTGAACGCTTGATTCTATCTAAGCGAGGGTTTTCAGATTCGGTTATAGATACTCTGGTCCAAGCCAGAAAACCGGTGACTAGAAAAATTTACCATAAAATATGGTTAAAGTATATCCGTTGGTGCGATTCCAAAGGATTTTCTTGGAGTAAAATCAAAATTCCTAGATTACTTTCCTTTCTCCAAGAGGGTTTGGATAAAGGTTTGTCAGCTAGTTCTTTAAAAGGACAGATATCTGCTCTGTCTGTTTTGTTACACAAACGACTGGCAGCTGTGCCAGATGTACAGGTTTTTGTACAGGCGTTAGTTAGAATCAAGCCTGTCCACAGACCTATGACTCCTCCATGGAGTCTAAACTTAGTTCTTTCAGTTCTTCAAGGGGTTCCGTTTGAACCCTTACATTCCATAGATATTAAGTTACTATTTTGGAAAGTTTTGTTTTTGGTTGCTATTTCTTCTGCTAGAAGAGTTTCTGAATTATCTGCTTTGCAGTGTTCTTCTCCCTATCTGGTGTTCCATACAGATAAGGTAGTTTTACGTACCAAGTCTGGTTTTCTTCCAAAAGTGGTTTCCAACAGGAATATTAACCAGGAGATAGTTGTTCCTTCCCTGTGTCCGAATCCAGTTTCAAAGAAGGAACGTTTGTTACACAACATAGATGTGGTTCGTGCTTTAAAATTCTACTTAGACGCAACTAAGGATTTCAGACAGACTTCATCCTTGTTTGTCGTTTATTCTGGTAAGAGGAGAGGGCAGAAAGCTACTGCTACCTCTCTTTTCCTTTTGGCTGAAAAGCATCATCCGATTGACTTATGAGACTGCCGGACGGCAGCCTCCTGAACGAATTACAGCTCACTCTACTAGGGCTGTGGCTTCCACATGGGCCTTCAAGAACGAGGCTTCTGTTGATCAGATCTGTAAGGCAGCGACTTGGTCTTCACTGCACACTTTTACAAAATTTTACAAATTCAATACTTTTGCTTCTTCGGAGGCTGTTTTTGGGAGAAAGGTTTTGCAAGCCGTGGTGCCTTCCGTTTAGGTTGCCTGACTTGTTCCCTCCCTTCATCCGTGTCCTAAAGCTTTGGTATTGGTTCCCACAAGTAAGGATGAAGCCGTGGACCGGACACACCTATGTAGGAGAAAACAGAATTTATATCTTACCTGATAAATTCCTTTCTCCTATGGTGTGTCCGGTCCACGGCCCGCCCTGGCTTTTTTGTCAGGCTTAAATTTTTTTTATCTCTATACACTACAGTCACCACGGCACCCTATAGTTTCTCCTTTTTCTCCTAACCGTCGGTTGAATGACTGGGGGGCGGGGCCAGAGGAGGGGCTATATAGACAGCTTTTGCTGTGTGCCTCTTTGCCATTTCCTGTTAGGGAAGAGAATATTCCCACAAGTAAGGATGAAGCCGTGGACCGGACACACCGTAGGAGAAAGGAATTTATCAGGTAAGGTATAAATTCTGTTTTTGTTTTCCCCACATACGATTGAAAGATGTCACTCCTCAAAATACAGTAACTCGTGTGATCTTCATAGCAAGGACTAATTTTCTACTGTGATTTTGCACTGATCCATCAGTATAAAGAGCATTTTGTATTGGCAAAACTGTGATATGTACATGACCAGTGCAATACTGTTATCAGTTTAGAACACACAGAAAAAACTTGATACACATTCCGGTGATCACTGTTTCTTGGACTTGTGAGTGAGCACTCATGTTAAAACATTACTTTTATTAAAAGTAATTAAAGGGACAGGAAACCCCAATTTTTTATTTCATGATTTGGATAGAACATTCGATTTTTAAACAACTTTCCAATTTACTTATTTTATCAAATTTACCCTACTCCTTCAGAAAAAAAATTGAGGGAGAGAAGGAGCACTACACTACAGAAAAGGGGGATATTAGAGATGGGGTGTAATTTAATGAGGAGGTGGGAAAAACACTACACTAAAGAAAATAGCTATAAACTAGGTACTGGCAGCTGTCTGATGGTGGAGATCATTGGGAAGGGGGGAGGGTTAGAGAGCTGTTTGGGAGGGATCAGGGAGTGGAAAGAAAAGGGGGTATCCTACACTGCAGAAAATAAAAAATAAATAAAATGTATAATTTATTTTAAAAAAGAAGCCCTAAAACTTCATACTTGTCTGCCAGTACCTAAAATGGTGGTGAGGAATGTGAATGGAAGAGCTGTTTGGGGGTATCAGGTGGGAGGGTAATTCCCTACATTGCAATACTATTACCCATACCAGCTAACTAACTAACCCCTTCACTGCCGGGAATAATAGAAGTGTGGTGCGCAGCTGCATTTAGCGGCCTTCTAATTATTAAAAAAGCAATGGCATAGCCAATCATGTCTACTATTTCAGAACATAGGGGATCCCAGAGAAGCTTTTATAACCATTTGTGCCATAATTGCACAAGCAGTATGTAAATAATTTCAATGAGAAACCCAAAGTTTGTGAAAAAGTTAACAATTTGTTTTATATGATTGCATTTGGCAGTGAAATGGTGGCATGAAATATACCAAAATGGGCCTAGATCAATACCTTGGGCTATCTACTTAAAAGCAATATATAGTTTTGATTGGTAAATAAAAACAACAAGGCTCTCTTTTTGTTTAACCCCTTCACCCAATACTACTTTGGCTATCGTACCTCACCACGTATATATATATGTCATTGCTTCAGGATGCTCCATATGAGGCAGATACCTGATCGTTACACATAGTGTCACCGTCTGTAACGATCTTCTGCTGGTGCCGACGGGAGGCGGGTGGGCAGCCTGCCAGGGGAGGCGGGAGGGAAGGAGTGGGAGAGCCCTACACTACGGAAAAAAATTGTAAAGGGACAGTAAGGAATGGGGCAGCAACGCTACAGAAAAGGGTATTTGGGGGTGTGGGAACCCCCATAAGTAAAGATCGCGGGTGGCAGGGACACTACGCTACAGAAATATGTTTAAATAAAAAAATAAATATATATATATATGTGTATATATATATATATATGTATGTATATATATATATATATATATATATATATATATATATATATATATATATATATATATATATATATATATATATATACAGTATATATATATATTTTTTAAATAGATATATATATTTTAAATAGATCAGTTTATAGGTACTGGCAGACAGCTGCCAGTACCCTAAGATGGCGTCTAAAAGTTAGAGGGGGCGGTTTAGAGAGCTGTTTGGGGGGCGGGTCAGGGCAGTTGGGGATATGGGGGGATCCTACACTACACTGTTTGAGGCAACAGCAAATTTACACTGTTATACAGGCTGTACACTCACTACTTTACATTGTAGCAAAGTGTAATTTCTTCAGTGTTGTCACATGAAAAGATATAATAAAATATTTACAAAAATGTGAGGGGTGTACTGACGTTTGTGGGATACTGCATGTATATACAGCAAACCTTTATACGTACAGAAAGAGAAGCGCACTCTCAGGAACGAGTACTATTTCTTTCATGTAATTAGCAAGAGTCCATGAGCTAGTGACGTATGGGATATACATTCCTACCAGGAGGGGCAAAGTTTCCCAAACCTCAAAATGCCTATAAATACACCCCTCACCACACCCACAATTCAGTTTTACAAACTTTGCCTCCGATGGAGGTGGTGAAGTAAGTTTGTGCTAGATTCTACGTTGATATGCGCTCCGCAGCAAGTTGGAGCCCGGTTTTCCTCTCAGCGTGCAGTGAATGTCAGAGGGATGTGAGGAGAGTATTGCCTATTTGAATGCAGTGATCTCCTTCTAAGGGGTCTATTTCATAGGTTCTCTGTTATCGGTCGTAGAGATTCATCTCTTACCTCCCTTTTCAGATCGACGATATACTCTTATATATACCATTACCTCTGCTGATTCTCGTTTCAGTACTGGTTTGGCTATCTGCTATATGTAGATGAGTGTCCTGGGGTAAGTAAGTCTTATTTTCTGTGACACTCCAAGCTATGGTTGGGCACTTTGTTTATAAAGTTCTAAATATATGTATTCAAACATTTATTTGCCTTGACTCAGAATGTTCAACTTTCCTTATTTTCAGACAGTCAGTTTCATATTTGGGATAATGCATTTTGATTTGACCATTTTTTCTTACCTTAAAATTTGACTTTTTCCCTGTGGGCTGTTAGGCTCGCGGGGGCTGAAAATGCTTCATTTTATTGCGTCATTCTTGGCGCGGACTTTTTTGGCGCAAAAATTCTATTTCCGTTTCCGGCGTCATACGTGTCGCCGGAAGTTGCGTCATTCTTTGACGTTATTTCGCGCCAAAAATGTCGGCGTTCCGGATGTGGCGTCATTTTTGGCGCCAAAAAGCATTTAGGCGCCAAATAATGTGGGCGTCTTATTTGGCGCGAAAAAATATGGGCGTCGCTTTTGTCTCCACATTATTTAAGTCTCATTTTTTATTGCTTCTGGTTGCTAGAAGCTTGTTCTTTGGCATTCTTTCCCATTCCTGAAACTGTCATTTAAGGAATTTGATCAATTTTGCTTTATATGTTGTTTTTTCTCTTACATATTGCAAGATGTCTCACGTTGCATCTGAGCCAGAAGATACTACAGGAAAATCGCTGTCAAGTGCTGAATCTACCAAAGCTAAGTGTATCTGCTGTAAACTTTTGGTAGCTATTTCTCCAGCTGTTGTTTGTATTGATTGTCATGACAAACTTGTTAAAGCAGATAATATTTCCTTTAGTAAAGTACCATTGCCTGTTGCAGTTCCCTCAACATCTAAGGTGCAGAATGTTCCTGATAATATAAGAGATTTTGTTTCTGAATCCATAAAGAAGGCTATGTCTGTTATTTCTCCTTCTAGTAAACGTAAAAAATCTTTTAAAACTTCTCTCCCTACAGATGAATTTTTAAATGAACATCATCATTCTGATTCTGATGACTCCTCTGGTTCAGAGGATTCTGTCTCTGAGGTTGATGCTGATAAATCTTCATATTTATTTAAAATGGAATTTATTCGTTCTTTACTTAAAGAAGTTCTAATTGCTTTAGAAATAGAGGATTCTAGTCCTCTTGATACTAATTCTAAACGTTTAGATAAGGTATTTAAAGCTCCTGTGGTTATTCCAGAAGTTTTTCCTGTTCCTAATGCTATTTCTGCAGTAATTTCCAAAGAATGGGATAAATTGGGTAATTCATTTACTCCTTCTAAACGTTTTAAGCATTTATATCCTGTGCCGTCTGACAGATTAGAATTTTGGGACAAAATCCCTAAAGTTGATGGGGCTATTTCTACCCTTGCTAAACGTACTACTATTCCTACGTCAGATGGTACTTCGTTTAAGGATCCTCTAGATAGGAAAATTGAGTCCTTTTTAAGAAAAGCTTATCTGTGTTCAGGTAATCTTCTTAGACCTGCTATATCTTTGGCTGATGTTGCTGCAGCTTCAACTTTTTGGTTGGAAACTTTAGCGCAACAAGTAACACATCGTGATTCTCATGACATTATTATTCTTCTTCAGCATGCTAATAATTTTATCTGTGATGCCATTTTTGATATTATCAGAGTTGATGTCAGGTTTATGTCTCTAGCTATTTTAGCTAGAAGAGCTTTATGGCTTAAAACTTGGAATGCTGATATGGCTTCTAAATCAACTTTACTTTCTATTTCTTTCCAGGGTAACAAATTATTTGGTTCTCAGTTGGATTCCATCATTTCAACTGTTACTGGTGGGAAAGGAACTTTTTTACCACAGGATAAAAAATCTAAAGGTAAAAGTAGAGCTAATAATCGTTTTCGTTCCTTTCGTTTCAACAAAGAACAAAAGCCTGATCCTTCATCCTCAGGAGCAGTTTCAGTTTGGAAACCATCTCCAGTCTGGAATAAATCCAAGCCAGCTAGAAAGGCAAAGCCTGCTTCTAAGTCCACATGAAGGTGCGGCCCTCATTCCAGCTCAGCTGGTAGGGGGCAGGTTACGTTTTTTCAAGGAAATTTGGATCAATTCTGTTCACAATCTTTGGATTCAGAACATTGTTTCAGAAGGGTACAGAATTGGTTTCAAGATAAGACCTCCTGCAAAGAGATTTTTTCTTTCCCGTGTCCCAGTAAATCCAGTAAAAGCTCAAGCATTTCTGAAATGTGTTTCAGATCTAGAGTTGACTGGAGTAATTATGCCGGTTCCAGTTCAGGAACAGGGGATGGGGTTTTATTCAAATCTCTTCATTGTACCAAAGAAGGAGAATTCCTTCAGACCAGTTCTGGATCTAAAAATATTGAATCGTTATGTAAGGATACCAACGTTCAAAATGGTAACTATAAGGACTATCTTGCCTTTTGTTCTGCAAGGGAATTATATGTCCACAATAGATTTACAGGATGCATATCTGCATATTCCGATTCATCCAGATCATTTTCAGTTCCTGAGATTCTCTTTTCTGGACAAGCATTACCAGTTTGTGGCTCTGCCGTTTGGCCTAGCTACAGCTCCAAGAATTTTTACAAAGGTTCTCGGTGCCCTTCTGTCTGTAATCAGAGAACAGGGTATTGTGGTATTTCCTTATTTGGACGATATCTTGGTACTTGCTCAGTCTTTACATTTAGCAGAATCTCATACGAATCGACTTGTGTTGTTTCTTCAAGATCATGGTTGGAGGATCAATTTACCAAAAAGTTCTTTGATTCCTCAGACAAGGGTAACCTTTCTGGGTTTCCAGATGGATTCAGTGTCCATGACTCTGTCTTTAACAGACAAGAGACGTCTAAAATTGATTGCAGCTTGTCGAAACCTTCAGTCACAATCATTCCCTTCGGTAGCCTTATGCATGGAAATTCTAGGTCTTATGACTGCTGCATCGGACGCGATCCCCTTTGCTCGTTTTCACATGCGACCTCTTCAGCTCTGTATGCTGAAGCAATGGTGCAAGGATTACACGAAGATATCTCAAACAATATCTTTAAAACCGATTGTTCGGCACTCTCTAACATGGTGGACAGATCACCATCGTTTAATTCAGGGGGCTTCTTTTGTGCTTTCGACCTGGACTGTAATTTCAACAGATGCAAGTCTCACGGGTTGGGGAGCTGTGTGGGGATCTCTGACGGCACAGGGAGTTTGGGAATCTCAGGAGGTGAGATTACCTATCAATATCTTGGAACTCCGTGCAATTTTCAGAGCTCTTCAGTTTTGGCCTCTTCTGAAGAGAGAATCGTTCATTTGTTTTCAGACAGACAATGTCACAACTGTGGCATACATCAATCATCAAGGAGGGACTCACAGTCCTCTGGCTATGAAAGAAGTATCTCGAATTTTGGTTTGGGCGGAATCCAGCTCCTGTCTAATCTCTGCGGTTCATATCCCAGGTGTAGACAATTGGGAAGCGGATTATCTAAGTCGCCAAATGTTGCATCCGGGTGAATGGTCTCTTCACCCAGAGGTATTTCTTCAGATTGTTCAAATGTGGGAACTTCCAGAAATAGATCTGATGGCGTCCCATCTAAACAAGAAACTTCCCAGGTATCTGTCCAGATCCCGGGATCCTCAGGCGGAGGCAGTGGATGCATTATCACTTCCTTGGAAGTATCATCCTGCCTATATCTTTCCGCCTCTAGTTCTTCTTCCAAGAGTGATCTCCAAGATTCTGAAGGAATGCTCGTTTGTTCTGCTGGTAGCTCCAGCATGGCCTCACAGGTTTTGGTATGCGGATCTTGTCCGGATGGCCTCTTGCCAACCGTGGACTCTTCCGTTAAGACCAGACCTTCTATCACAAGGTCCTTTTTTCCATCAGGATCTGAAATCCTTAAATTTAAAGGTATGGAGATTGAACGCTTGATTCTTGGTCAAAGAGGTTTCTCTGACTCCGTGATTAATACTATGTTACAGGCTCGTAAATCTGTATCTCGAGAGATATATTATAGAGTCTGGAAGACTTATATTTCTTGGTGTCTTTCTCATCATTTTTCTTGGCATTCTTTTAGAATACCGAGAATTTTTCAGTTTCTTCAGGATGGTTTAGATAAGGGTTTGTCCGCAAGTTCTTTGAAAGGACAAATCTCTGCTCTTTCTGTTCTTTTTCACAGAAAGATTGCTATTCTTCCTGATATTCATTGTTTTGTACAAGCTTTGGTTCGTATAAAACCTGTCATTAAGTCAATTTCTCCTCCTTGGAGTTTGAATTTGGTTCTGGGAGCTCTTCAAGCTCCTCCGTTTGAACCTATGCATTCATTGGACATTAAATTACTTTCTTGGAAAGTTTTGTTCCTTTTGGCCATCTCTTCTGCTAGAAGAGTTTCTGAATTATCTGCTCTTTCTTGTGAGTCTCCTTTTCTGATTTTTCATCAGGATAAGGCGGTGTTGCGAACTTCTTTTGAATTTTTACCTAAGGTTGTGAATTCCAACAACATTAGTAGAGAAATTGTGGTTCCTTCATTATGTCCTAATCCTAAGAATTCTAAGGAGAAATCGTTGCATTCTTTGGATGTTGTTAGAGCTTTGAAATATTATGTTGAAGCTACGAAATCTTTCCGTAAGACTTCTAGTCTATTTGTTATCTTTTCCGGTTCTAGGAAAGGCCAGAAAGCTTCTGCCATTTCTTTGGCATCTTGGTTGAAATCTTTAATTCATCTTGCCTATGTTGAGTCGGGTAAAATTCCGCCTCAGAGAATTACAGCTCATTCTACTAGGTCAGTATCTACTTCCTGGGCGTTTAGGAATGAAGCTTCGGTTGACCAGATCTGCAAAGCAGCAACTTGGTCCTCTTTGCATACTTTTACTAAATTCTACCATTTTGATGTATTTTCTTCTTCTGAAGCAGTTTTTGGTAGAAAAGTACTTCAGGCAGCGGTTTCAGTTTGAATCTTCTGCTTATGTTTTTCGTTAAACTTTATTTTGGGTGTGGATTATTTTCAGCAGGAATTGTCTGTCTTTATTTTATCCCTCCCTCTCTAGTGACTCTTGTGTGGAAAGATCCACATCTTGGGTAGTCATTATCCCATACGTCACTAGCTCATGGACTCTTGCTAATTACATGAAAGAAAACATAATTTATGTAAGAACTTACCTGATAAATTCATTTCTTTCATATTAGCAAGAGTCCATGAGGCCCGCCCTTTTTTGTGGTGGTTATGATTTTGTATAAAGCACAATTATTCCAATTCCTTATTTTATATGCTTTCGCACTTTTTTATCACCCCACTTCTTGGCTATTCATTAAACTGAATTGTGGGTGTGGTGAGGGGTGTATTTATAGGCATTTTGAGGTTTGGGAAACTTTGCCCCTCCTGGTAGGAATGTATATCCCATACGTCACTAGCTCATGGACTCTTGCTAATATGAAAGAAATGAATTTATCAGGTAAGTTCTTACATAAATTATGTTTTTGTTAGCTTGTTCTATGGCGATTTACCACCTCACATTGTGCTTTTCACAGGGTGATACACTTCAGGAAAGTTCTCCTTTGTGAAAAGCACAATTGGGTTAAAGGAGACTGCTCCTAGGTGGTAACTCATCATGGAACAAGCTACTGAGCCGTTATTCGTTCCTGGTAGAGCGCTTCTTTTTCTGTACGCATTTAAATATAGTTTATACTAGATTCATTTAAGATCCACACTTACAAATGTGGTCAGCTCATTTCTTTGAGAATAAGGGCCACTAATTTAGATTTTTTTTTAAACTTTGTTGAGTTTTTGAACTAGTATTTTCCAGTCTGACCATATGGTAGCGCTATAGATACCAAAAAGCCTAGTGTGAAGCTTATTTTGTAACTGAGCTCTGTACATTTTCCCTTTTTTTCTAGTTAAGGAGTTGTGTCTTCAGGAGATTAAGGAGGACCTGGACTCTGATCCCGAGGAGAACAGTTTAGTCTTTATGGGAATCCTGATTAAGGGTCTGGCTAAGCTAAAAAAAATCCCGGAGACAATCAAGGCCATAAAAGAGCGTTTAGAGCAGGAGCTAAAGCAGATTGTCAAGAGATCTACTACACAGGTGGCCGACAACGGCTACCAGAGAGGAGAAAACCTGAGCCAAGAAAACCAACCAAGGTGAGAAAGGTGTTTGCTTATTGTATGCGCTTTATCACTCGCTTCCTAAAGGGACATGAAATATTTATAAAGACAAATCTGTTACTCGGCATTTAAGTTGCCTAAACCAGATATTTAGCAGGTTACAGCATTTGCGTTGTGGCCTCTCTATGGAGTGTGAATTAAGCTAAATTTTTACACAGTGGCGAGAAGCGTTTTAAACTCGGTTACATATGTGTCCCTAATTGGCCTCTGTAGAGGTGATATGATAAGAATTTCACTAACAAAATGACTGTAGCTATTTTTTTGTCAAATTCAGTAATAATTCTGGTTCCTCTAAATAAGGCAAGGAGTGGGTCTAGTTTGGTCCTTGAAAAACAATTGCAGCAAACACAATGTTACTCTAGCTGAAAAATGTTCAATAGTACCTGCAAGTCCGTATATTTCGCCAGTTTATAATGCTGTCAGTCAAATGCCAGTCATTTGTAATATATATTTTGTTATGACGATTTTATATTTTATCCAATCATATGCGTATCCAGCTGGCAGACATAAGTGTATGGGAGCACTGTTTTGTGCATACGTTTGTTGCCAATACATTTGGATCCACGTTTGCCTCTTGGGCTTTCTCAGTTTGCGTTCTTGATACAGTAGCGCATGCGCATTCTCTTCAAAGGGGAGTCCCAAAGACGTTGCACTAATCAGAGGTTAGGTGCTGATTCACTGCTCGCTACTTTTGTTTTTACTTCACCTTCAACAAGTAAACAGTGGAAATTATTTAAACACAGCGCATGCACATTAGTATATTAGCTATCAGGAGCACGCAACATCTATGACGTATAGAAAGGGTATGACATCAGTAGGATGAAGGACTAGGAGCATAAGGCGGCAGAGGGAAGATTTTAAAATGATGGAGTGGTTAGTGTATTTTATATATAATTTTCATGAAAATTATTTATTACTTTAAATAATATATATAGCAGTTGTGCTTGTTAAAGTATGCTAAATGCTAAAAACCTATGCAAGTTCTATATTGTTTACCATCACTTTAACACTTTTGCAGAGCAGTGCTGTGCTGTGTAAGAAGCGCTAGACTGTAACTTCAGTGACCCTTTTACATTTGGTATCTCCCTGGTCGTCAGGATAAAATGCGCGATTTCATGACCATACAGTTTTATTATAAATCACTTACTTACATCTAAAGGAACCAAATTGCACGTCATAGTGTAATACTTGGTGCCCATGCTTTAGTGAGACGGGGTCTATATATATATATATATATATATATTTTTTATTAATATTCTCAGTTTTTGTTGTGTTTTTTTATATTGCTATCTAGATCCCAATAAGCTTGCATACAAATTTGATCTAAGTTTATGAAGCCCATATAGTAGTGCAGAATATACTCTAATTGGCACCACAATGTTGTTCCTTTTGTGCAGAGACCAATTAGGGCAATAGGCAGTCAATCATTTTGTGAAACATTGCAGTGTAAAATGTCTGGAGTCTGCACTTCCACTTTCAACAGGAATTGGAAATTCCACAATTTTCAGAATGAATTACAGGAAAAGGGGACAGAATTCAAAGATATATTGATGTTTTTCTACTACAAATACATATTTCTCTTGTTAAGTGTATCCAGTCCACGGATCATCCATTACTTATGGAATATATTCTCCTTCCCAACAGGAAGCTGCAAGAGTCCACCCACAGCAAAGCTGCTATATAGCTCCTCCCCTAACTGCCATATTCAGTCATTCTCTTGCAAGCCTCAACATAGATAGGAGGTCGTGAGAGTCTGTGGTGCTTTCTACTTAGTTTATTCTTCAATCAAAAGTTTGTTATTTTTAAATGGCACCGGAGTGTGCTGTTTATCTCATGCAGTATTTGGAAGAAGAATCTGCCTGCGTTTTTCTATGATCTTAGCAGACGTAACTAAGATCCATTTGCTGTTCTCACACATTCTGAGGAGTGAGGTACTTCAGAGGGGGAATGGCGTGCAGGTTTTCCTGCAGATAAGGTATGTGCAGTAAAATATTTTTCTAGGAATGGAATTGACTAAGAAAATACTGCTGATACCGAAGTAATGTAAGTAAAGCCTTAAATGCAGCGATAGCGACTGGTATCAGGCTTATTAATAGAGATACATACTCTTATAAAAATGTGTTTTAAAACGTTTGCTGGCATGTTTAATCGTTTTTTAACATATGTTTGGTGATAAAACTTATTGGGGCCTAAGTTTTTTCCACATGGCTGGCTTAAATTTTGCATAGAAACAGTTAACTGAAGCTTCCCACTGTTGGCTGTGGCAGTTTGTTGTGTCTGTTTTTAAAAACGTCTATGTCATTTTTTTGATCTGTTTTTTGCATTAAGGGGTTAATCATCCATTTGCAAGTGGGTGCAATGCTCTGTTACCTTATTACATGTACTGTAAAAATTTCGTTTGTTTTACTGCCTTTTTTTCACTGTTTTTCAAATTTTGACAAAATTTGTTTCTCTTAAAGGCACAGTAACGTTTTATATATTTGCTTGTTAACTTGATTTAAAGTGTTTTCCAAGCTTACTAGTCTCATTATTAGTCTGTTCTAACATGTCTAACATAGAGGAAGCTCTGTGTTCATTATGTTTTAAAGCCATGGTGGAACCCCAACTTAGAATGTGTACCAGATGTACTGATTTCATGTTAAACAATAAAGATCATTTTTTGTCTTTAAAAACATTATCACCAGAGGATTCTGTCGTGGGGGTAGTTATGCCGACTAACTCTCCCCACATGTCAGACCCTTCGACTCCCGCTTCAGGGACTCACGCTCAAATGGCGCCAAGTACATCAAGGGCGCCCATAGCGTTTATTTTACAAGACATGGCAAAGGTGGTGAATAATATTCTGGCAGCAGTATTAGTCAGACTACCTGAAATTAAAGGAAAGCAGTTAGCTCTGGGGGTAGATACAGAGCATACAGACGCTTTAAGAACCATGTATGATACTACCTCACAATATGCTTAGTCTGTGGGTGATTTTTTTTTGACTCAGGGAAGATGATTTAACCTGATTCTGATATTTCTACATTTAAAATTTATGCTTGAGAACCTCCACTTGTTGCTCAGGGAGGCTTTGGCTGCTCTGAATGAATGTGTACAATCGCAGGGCCAGAGAAATTGTGTAGACTGGATAAATAATATGCAGTGCCGGTGTGTACTGATGTTTTTTCCAATACCTAAAGAGGTTTACTAAAATTTTTTTTAATAAGGAATGGGATAGACCAGGTGTGCCGTTCTCTTCCCCTCCTATTTTTTAGAAGAATGTTTTCTAATAGTTACCACCACACGGGACTTCTGGCAGACAGTTCCTAAGGTGGAGAGAAGAGTTTCTACTCTAGCTAAGCGTACCACTACCTCTGATGAGGACAGTTGTGCTTTTTAGATCCAATGGATAAAAAATGTTTATTCAACAGGGTTTTAGCCTGCAGCCCCTTGCATACATTGCTTCTGTCACTGCTGCTGCGGCGTTCTGGGTTGAGTCTCTTGATGAGGCTTTACAGTTAAGCGACTCCATTGGATGAATATATTTGACAAGCTTATGCTAGCCAATTCCTTTGTTTTCTGATGCCTTGTTCATTTGACTAGACTAACGGCTAAGAATTCTGTTTTTTACTATACTGGCGCGCAGAGCGCTATGGCTTATATCATGGTCAGCTGTCGTGACTTTAATAAATAAGCTACTTAACTTCCCTTCAAGGGGCAGACCCTATTCGGGCCTGGTTTGAAGGAGATTATTGCTTATATCACTGGAGGAAAAGGTCATGCCCTTCCTCAGGATAGGTCCAAATCAAGGGCCAAAAAAAAAAAAAAAGTCTAATTTTCGTGCCTTTTAAAAATTTCAGGGCAGGTGTGGCATCCTCTTCCTCTAAGGCAAAACAAGAGGGAATTTTTGCTCAGTCCAAGGCGGTCTGGAGACAATCGGACCTGGAACAAAGATAAGCAGGCCAAGGAGCCTGCTGCTGCCTCTAAGGCAGCATGAAGGAACGGACCCCTATCCGGTAACGGATCCTATAGGGGGAAGACTTTCATTCTTCGCCCAGGCGTGGGCAAGAGATGCCCAGGATCCCTAGGCATTGGAATTTATATCCCAGAGATATCTTCTGGATTTCAAAGCTTCCCCCCCCCCAAAAAAGGGGAGATTTCGCCTTTCACAATTATCTGCAAACCAGATAAAGAAGGAGGCATTCTTACATTGTGTACGAGATCCATCCAGTTCCAAGAGAGGAACAGGGACAGAGTTTTTACTCAAATCTGTTTGTGGTTCCCAAGGAGAGGGAACCTTCAGACCTATTTTGGATCTAAAGATCTTAAACAAATTCCTCAGAATTCCGTCATTTAAGATGGAAACTATTCGTACCATCTTAACTATGATCCAGGAGAGTCAATAGAGGACTACAATGGATTTGAAGGATGCTTATCCTCACATTGTGATGCATAAAGATCACCATCGTTTTTCAGGTTTGCCTTTCTAGACAGGCATTACCAGTTTGTAGCTCTTTCCTTTGGGATATCTACAGCCCCAAGAATCTTTATGGAGGTTCTGGGGTCGCTTTGGCGGTCCTTAGACCGCGGGGCATAGAAGTGGCCCCTTATTTAGACGACATCCTGATACAGGCGTCAAACATCCAAATTGCCCAGTCTCATACGGACGTAGTACTGGCATTTCTGAGATCACATGGGTGGAAAGTGAACAAGGAAAGAGTTCTCTATCCCCAATCTCAAGGGTTTCCCTCCTAGGGACTCTGATAGATTCTGTAGAAATGAAAATTTACCTGACGGAGTCCAGGTTGTCAAAGTTTCTAAATTTCTGCCGTGTTTTTTCATCCCATCCGCGCCCTTCGGTGGCTCAGTACATGAATGAAATCGGCTTAATGGTAGCGGCAAGGGACATAGTACCGTTTGCACGTCTACATTTCAGACCGCTGCAACTATGCAGCTCAGTCAGAGGAACGGGGATTACACAGATTTGTCCCCCTGTTAAACCTGGACCAAGAGACCAGAGATTCTCTTCTCTGGTGACTATGTCGGGTCCATCTGTCCAAGGGTATGACCTTCCGCAGGTCAGATGGGACAATTGTTACAATAGATGCCAGCCTTTTAGGTTGGGATGCAGTCTGGAACTCCCTGAAGGCTCAGGGATAGTGGACTTAGGAGGAGACCCTCCTTTTAATAAATATTCTGGAACTGGGAGTGATATTCCATGCTCTTCAGACTTGGCCTCAGTTAGCAACTCTGAGGTACATCATACTCAGTCGGACAATATACACAACTGTGGCTTACATCAGCCATCAAGGGGGAACAGAAGTTCCCTAGCGATGTTAGAAGTCTTACAATAATTCACTGGACAGAGACTCACTCTTGTCTATCAGCTTTCCATATCCCAGGTGTTGAGAACTGGGAGGTGGATTTTCTAAGTCATCAGACTTTTCTTCCGGGGGAGTGGGATTTCCTCCGGAGGTCAAGACCAAGCAGGAGAGGGCTTTGGTGTTTTTGACAGCGCCTGCGTAGCCACGCATGACCTGGTATGCAGATCTGGTGGACATGTCATCCTTTCCATCACGGTCTCTGCTTCTGAGACAGGTCCCTCTACCTCAGGGTCCTTTCAACCATCTAAATAGAATCAATCTGAGATGGACTGCCTGGAGACTGAACGCTTGATGTTATCAAAGCATGGCTTCTCCGAGTCAGTCATTGATACCTTAATACAGACATGAAAGCCTGTCTCTAGGAAAATTGAACATAGATATGGTGTAAATATCTGATTGTTATGAATCCAAGGGTTACTCATGGAGTAAAGTCTGGATTCCCAGGATATTATCTTTTCTCCAAGATGTTTTTGAGAAAAGGGTTGTCAGCTAATTCCTTAAAAGGGGACAGATTTTTACTCTGTCTATTTTTTTGCACAAGCGTCTGGCAGGTATTCTAGACGTTCAGGCATTTGGTCAGGCTTTGGTTAGATCCAAGCCTGTGTTTAAAACTGTTGCTCCGCCATGGAGCTTAAACCTGATTCTTAAGGTTCTTCAAGAAGTTCCGTTTGAACCTTTTTTGTTCCATAGATATCAATCTTTATCTTGGAAAGTTCCTTTTAGGTAGCTAATTCCTCGACTCGTAGAGTCTCCAAGTTATCTGTGTTACAATGTGATTCTCCTTATCTGGTCCTTCGTACGGATAAGGTAGTCCTGCGTACCAACCTGGGTTTTTTCCTAAGGTGGTATCTAACAAGTACATCACTCAAGAGATAGTTGTTCCATGCTTGTATCCTAATCCTTCCTCAAAGAAGGAACGTCTATTACACAATATTGGACGTGGTTTGTGCTTTAAAGTTTTACTTACAAGCTACTACAGTTTTCATCAAACGTTCACCTTGTTTGTTGTCTATTCTGGACAGAGGAGAGGTCAAAAGACTTCAGCAGCCTCTCTGTCTTTTTGGTTAAAAAGCATAATTCATTTAGCTTATGAGACTGCTGGACAGCAGCCTCCTGAAGGGATTACAGCTCATTCTACTAGAGCTGTGGTTTTCACTTGGGCCTTTTTTTAAATGTGGCTTCTGTTGAACAGATTTACAAGACGGAGTCTTGGTCTGCGCTTCATACTTTTCAAATTTAACAAATTTGATACCTTGCTTCTTCTGAGGCTATTTTTGGGAGAAAGGGTTTTTTACAGGCAGTGGTAACTTCCGTTTAAGTACCTGCCTTGTCCCTCCCATCATCCGTGTACTTTAGCTTTGGTATTGGTATTCCATAAGTAATGGATGATCCGTGGACTGGATACACTTAACAAGAGAAAACATAATTTATGCTTACCTGATAAATTTATTTCTCTTGTAGTGTATCCAGTCCACGGCCCGCCCTGTCACTTTAAGGCAGGTAATTTTTTCATTTTAAACTACAGTCACCACTGCACCCTATGGTTTTTCCTTTCTCTGCATGTTTTCGGTCGAATGACTGAATATGGCAGTTAGGGGAGGAGCTATATAGCAGCTTTGCTGTGGGTGGACTCTTGCAGCTTCCTGTTGGGAAGGAGAATATATTCGATAAGTAATGGATGATCCGTGGACTGGATACACTACAAGAGAAATACATTTATCAGGTAAGCATAAATTATGTTTTTATAGTACAATCTCAAATGCATGCCCAGTTCACACATGTTTCTACAATGATAACTTTATGGTTTATTATATATATATATATGCATGCCATTTCATTATTTTTAGATACTAGGGAACATTTTTTTATGTATACGGAAGGTGTGGATATTCAAAGAATAAGTGAATAATTAGAATCTATAGAATTTTTAAGAAATATTTTTTAGTATAGTATGAATCAGTAGCAAAGCAAGTGTCTGTCCAGGCAAGGACCCAGCGACTGAGAAGTGACTATAGTAACACTTTGAGAAAGCCGTGAGAACGGCGAAACATGTTAGGGTACTGGTGAGGAGTCAGGGAGCTCCTGTGTATGTTAGGGCTTGCTCTATCTAGGATTATTTAGCCCTAGTTCATAATTATCGGATACCTCAGATGGTATCCTTGATCAGTTGAGGATTACTTTTGGGTATCTATATGACAACACAAGCTGGATTGTACTTGCGGTCACTAAGTTAACCGTACATGGGGAGCGTACTACTTATCCCTATTATCTGACATACTGATATGCTATGACTCAATGATACTAAAATGGTATAAAAATAACCATACACCTTAAGGGTAATTGAAGGGACAATATTAGAACCTGTTAATACGCTGACTCACATCAATCTGGGTCTGGCGGTTAACCAGCTAAACTAAGCATTAACCCCTGGCGTACGTGCAGCTATCATTTGAATAAAAAATTCAGCTGCCTCAACTTTGCAGTCAAACAAAGTATTTAAGAGAACTCTCAATGCTGTAGTGTTACTGCTACTTTAAATCTATAGTAAATCGTAAACACACAAGTTACATTAAAACAATACGAATCGACTAGGTTTATATACAGCGAGTATGTTATTGGGATCTTCATATGTTTGTGTTTAAATTTGATTAGAACTGCATAGTGGAAGACAATCTAGTTCACAAACCAACACTATATCCTTAGGAGTTAAACTTATGCTTATGCAGGTCCTGCAAAATCTATCTTTACCATATTCACTCAACAACTCAGGATTGTATTAACCCTGCATAGCATTCACAAGTTGTGGAAACACCTTTGGTATAGAACTATATGCATGTGCCAGACCGCTATGAATTAACAGGTGTTCAAGTAATTACATAGAAATACTTGGTAACAGGGATACTATCCAGCAATTTGCAAATATTCTTAATATACAGTTATCAGTATTTTCATAACCATCCTACGGCCAAGTAACGTTGGCATATCTAAGTATGCACCAACACACTACAATGTAATACCCAAGTACACAGCCAACATTCTAATCACTATTACCTTTGAGGATACCTCAGTATGTCCAACATATATACTGATCTTTAAATACTTTTTTAGAATGAACTAATCTTATTGATATCAGTTACCTGTACCAATAGTCCACAGACTCTCACAATCCACGAGGTTCATAAGTGTTACTACTGCCTACTCAGTGCAGCTTATATGTGACTTGGATCAACTATACTTAGAGATCCATTTAGGTTCACATATAATATATATGCATTTGAACTTCTGGAACCACAATTTTTGACAGATAGGTACTATATCACCCTAGTGTGAGCAACTGTTTTTAAGTTGCACATCCCTTAATTTTAAAACTCCTATTTTTATGTGTTCCTAATAAAAGTTATGTTTTATTTAGACCTGAGACCTTGAGTTTTCTTTTGTTGATCATTTCTAAGTTTGAATATTATCTAAATCCTATGCCTATAATGAGTGCTACAAGTGTATTCTAGAATGGGACTCTTCCCATTTTTCTTTTGTGTCTAATTATTGATTTAATACACAGCACCACTGACCCCAGTTGTAATTTAGCATACAAGCTATTTAATACCATGAGGGTACAGTCATAGTGCATCACATCACACGGTAGTGCCATTGAACCCCCCTTTTTCTCTATTAATGCACAGCATTTTACTATGCATGATTCTAGATGAGAACAGTATGTGAAAAAAGCATTATATCATGTAGCTATGAATCGCCATGTAGATAGTCTAAAGATGCCGAATGAGGAAATCTGTTAGCCGACCGTTTAGTTAAATGCTGATCTTTTATAAAAGTTACCAATATTTAACAATCAAATACCCATATAGCTTTGTTGTATCATCATTAATTATTTATGGTTAATGAATAGAACTGCACTATTGAAAATTTTGAATTGTATTTACTCTCTTTTAATCTGATAACGACCCAGATTAAAAGCTTATACATAGTCATTTTGATAGTAAGAGCATAAGAAGGTGAGCATATCAGAAGGGTCCCAAAATGTAGGCGGCAGGATTAGACGTGATCCTTATGATTTTATAGCACTACTGTAAGATACGTAAATTGTGTCATTTCCAAAACTCTGAAGAATTCCTCTTAATTCTGTTTCTTGTTATAGCAGAGATTTTTTTTATTTTATTTAATTTTTGTCTTTAAGCACACTCACAATTTATACTGAAACATAAAATTGCAATAGATGGGTTTTCAGAGCAAGTTGTACGCCGAGTGATTTGGTTTCAGGGCTACTAGTCACATCCAATCAGGTCACCTGTTTCAGCCTGGAATTTTGAGGAACAAAGCCTGAGGCCAGCTGTCAGTCAACGAGCTGTACAATTCAGTGTTCTGCATCCTACGGTCACTGTCAACACAGATGTCTGTTCATAAAAATGGCTACAAATCCTTCTGACTTTTTGATCCTAATTGTTACTTTGTGTAGACGGACACCAAGTGGTAACGTGTTACTCTTGGTTTATGAGTTATGAAACTCTAACGACACATGAGGGTCATGTATTTAGCTAGTAATAAAGGAAATTAAACGTTTTCCTTTCTCCTGGGAAAACATTGTTAGCCATAGGCGTCTTATAATTTAATTCCACACACGAACATGTTAGCAGTATGGAGAAGAATTAATTAAAATAATCATAAATTTATTTCTAAGGTGTTTATAGTCCACCGAAATCCTTACTTGTGGGAATTCACATCCTGGCCACCAGGAGGAGGAAAAGACACCCCACACAATAAACTTTGAAGTATCCCTACTACTTCCCTCTCTCCCAGTAGTTCTTTGTCTCGTCAAGGAGATGGCAAGGATAGAGGTGTTAAGGATTATTTTTTGATCTATAAAATAATTTTCCCTCAAATGGATAGTTTCCTGCAAGAGAGGGACTTAGGTGGAGTACTGGCTGTGCAATGTAAATCTTCTCTCTGGAGTTGTGGTCACAGCCCTGCCATGGACATTGCTGGGATAGTTTCTTAGCATCCTCCTGCTTGGTTAGTTGCAGAATTGGATGGGCTCTCTGCTGCGTTCTCGGGAATGTGTTTGAGTAAGATCAGTGGAGTGGGCATTTTCTTTGATAAGTACCGGTTCTCCCACATAGCCCGCAAGATAATGGTACATACACAAGTTGTGTATTTTGCTAGCCATTCCCTTATATGTTAAGCCAGAAACTCATTGACAGGGTTATGCACTTTAACGGTGTATGGATTATATTTTTTTTTCCCAGGGGAGTTGGCTGGACTTCAAGTTTTTTTTATACACCAGGGACTGCGTAGCAGCTCCTGAAGGCATATTGAGTGCAAACCTTATAGGGCTCAGGATACCACAAGACTCAATTTACTTCCCTAACTCTGAGGAGGGTTTTTATTTGAATGGTATGCAAGGTACTTAGTGTTTTTACTTTAAATTGCGCCTTATGGCGTCACACTCATTTTGCCGTTTCCGGCTGGAGTTTCTCTGTGGGCACATCCTCTTAGACAAGGATGAGTTTACCCAGCTACTGACCACGTTTTCACTTAGTCAGAGGTGTGTAGTTGGAGCGCAGCACCTGCTTCACGGAGTGGTTTGTGAGTTTCAGTTTGCTTATGTCGGTTGGTCCTACATCAGGGGAGCTCCTATTAGACCACAGGTGCTTGTGGAGAGCGGGAAAGTTTCAGGTCTTCGTGTGCTTTTTCTCCATAGCTTGTCGACTTCAGAGAGCACATGTTTTCTTGACGTAGTCTCTGAACAGCGCTTGCGTTTAGATACTCCCTTAGGGGTTAAGTGTGTACATCATTACGCTGTCTTACATTGTTAACCTTAGTCATGTCTGAGTGATATGGCAGGATCTAGTGTTCTGAAGGAAGTTGTGGTGGGGGATGTGATCTTATAGCTCCAGTTGACATATATCGCAGTATTAGCATTCTCTTGGGTGGTGCAGGAATAAACTCTTATTTGTTCCACTTAATGTTCCCTTGGAGCAAACTTAAACCCAATTATAGGCTGCCATAGGGGTTACTCCTATGGTCTAAATAGTTACAATGTGGTAATGTACCAAGGCAGCTGCTTGGTGATATATACCAGTATGAGTATATTATTATTATCAAGTATTTGTAGAGCGCCAACAGGTTCCGCAGCCCTATGAACATAGGTGGTATATAAAAACGATTACAGGTATCAAATGGGGAGAGAGGGTCCTGCCGAGAGTTGCACTGTTGTAGTCGGCTCTTATGAAGATGAACTACAAACAGCTGGGCTCAAAGGCTTACTTGCTATGGGGTTTTAGGGGATAGCAGTGGAGATGGGAAGGTTAGTGTAGGTTGTAAGCGTCCCTGAATAGTAGAGTCTTCAGGGAGCACTTTAAGCTTTTAAAACTAGGAGCGATTCTTGTGGAGCGAGGCAGAGAGTTCCATAAGATGGGAGCCAATCTGGAGAAATCTTGAAGACGGGAATGTGAGGAGGTAAGAAGAGAGGAGGAGAGTAGGAGATCATGAGCGGAGTGAAGGGGACTGGAGGGAGAGTATCTGGAGACGAGGTCTGAGATGTAGGGGGGAGCAGTGCATTTGAGGACTTTGTGTGTCAGGGTGAGAATTTTGTGTTTAATCCTGGAGGCAAGAGGAAGCCAGTTAAGGGATTGGCAGAGAGGTGCGGCTGATGAAGAGCAACTTGCACGGAAGATGATTGGTTGATGTTAAGGAAGGGGAGGGTTTATTGCAAACATATGGTTACTGATCCCTATATAAAGGGGATCTAAACAGTTTTAGAGTATACAAGCCTGATGAAACAGGGTTTTCCCTGAGAAACGCGTCGCTATTATCTCTGCATATACAAGGAGACTTGCCTTATAACACACCCAGCTGTAATTTGTTGCACTGATGGTATTTTTATCTTTTGAAAAATAAAATACTTGAAACTTTTTTAACAAATCTGGTGTTCGTGTGGCATTTCCCTTGCCAGTAACCATAAGGCTGTCTAGCCTTCCTCCCCTCTGGACATATTTTCCTTTTTGCTGGAAGTAACCTAGATAAGGGTTGCTGTTGTGAGATCCACCACAACTATAGGATATCCTGACGGGGATCCCCTGGTACAGCCAGCTGGTTTGCTGTTAAATACCAGCCTGCCCCTACAGGCACAAGAGAGTGCCTTCACGTTTGTGAGTATCCTGTATCTCATCTTGCTTGGATTTTGTCAGTTTTGATTGATCTACACATGTGGCGCCTCTGTTTCTGTTTTCCTTGCAGTTAACCATTCTTTGAAGATGCAAGGAAGATGAGCCTGGCAGAGGCATTCATTATGGATTCTAAAAGAGCTAGGCGGCAGCTAGGGAGACCAGAGAGGATAGAGTTGCAGTAGTCGAGGCGGGAAAGGATGAGACAGTGGATTAAAATCTTTGTTGTGTCTTGTGTAAGGAATTGTCTAATTTTAGCGATGTTTTTAAGATGGAAGCGGCAGGCTTTAGCCAAGGACTGAATGTTAGGAGTGAAAGAAAGATCTGAGTCCAGTGTGACCCCAAGACATCGGGCATGTGAGGTTGGGGTAATGATGGAGTTATCAACAGTTTTAGAGACATGGGGGGTGGAGATTTTGGAAGAAGGGGGGAAAATAAGTAGCTCAGTTTTGGAGAGATTTAGCTTGAGGTAGTGAAAGGACATCCAAGATGAGATATGAGAGAGACAGTTAGTGACACTGGTTAGCAAGGAAGGAGGTAGCTCTGGTGCAGAGAGGTAGATTTGGGTATCATGGGCATACAAATGATAATGAAACCCGTGGGACTTTATTAAGGAACCTAGTGAGGACGTTTAGATTGAGAAGAGAAGGGGACAGAGGACTGAGTCTTGCGGTACCCCAACAGAAAGAGGTAACGGGGCAGAGGATGCCCCAGAGAAGGCTACACTAAAGGTACGGTTAGACAGATAGGAAGAGAACCAAGAGAGAGCTGTGTCACAGATGCCGAAGGATTGGAGGGTGTGGAGCAAAACAGGGTGGTCGACAGTATCAAAGGCTGCAGACAGATCAAGGAAGATAAGTAGAGAGAAGTGGCCTTTTGATTTTGCTGTAAGTAGGTCGTTAGTAACCTTAACAATTGCTGTCTCTGTTGAGTGAAGGGGGCGAAATCCAGATTGCAGTGGGTCAAGGAGGGAGTTTAGTGTAAGGAAATGGGATCAATGTGCATATACTAGCGTTTCAAGAAGCTTTGAGGCAAGAGGTAGTAGGGAAATAGGAGGTTTTTTGAGAATAGGTGTGACTAATTCATGCTTAAGAGATGTGGGAACTATACCAGTGCTGAGGGAGAGGTTGAAGATGTGTGTGAGTATAGGGGTAAGGGTAGAAGAGAGGGAGGGTAGTAGTTGTGAGGGGATGGGGTCGAGGGGACAGGTATTGAGGTCAGAGGATAGTATAAGGGCAGAAACTTTATCCTCTGTAACAGGGGCAAAAGAAACTAAATTTATGGCTATGTGGGTTTTGGATGATTGTGAGCTTTTGAGGGGGAGGGAGACCGGTAGTATGTTGAGAGATGATTTCATTTCTGATGGAGTCAATTTTGTTGTTGAAGTAGCTGGCAAAATCATGGGCTGAGAGAAAAGTTGTGGTGGGAGGTGGGGGTGGGCAGAGAAGAGTATTGAATGTGGAGAACAGATGTTTTGGGTTTGAGGTAAGCGTAGAGATAACAGTGCAGAAGTAGTGTTGCTTATATAGATTAAGGGCAGAATAGTAAGAGTTCAAGATGAACTTATAGTGAAAAAAGTCATCAGAACTCCAAGATTTCCTCCAGTGTCGCTCAGCAGTACGGGAACATCTGCGTAGGTACCGTGTCAGAGGAGTATGCCAGGGCTGAGGATGAGTGTTTGTTTTCCTAGTTATGGTAGGTGGGGCCAGGTTATCAAGGACCGATGTAAGGGTGGAGTTATAGTGGCAGATGGATTCATCAGGACAGGAAAAGGAGGGGATGGAAGAGAGAAGAGGTTCTAGAGAGCTAGCTAGCTCTTGCTGATCTAATGACTTGATTCTTCTGTGAAGTTTAGTGTGAGGGGTAGAAGGAGGGAGAGTTGTAGGGAGGGAGGTGATGGTACAAGTGAGGAGGTGGTGGTCAGAAAGAGGAAAAGGCGAGTTTGTGAAGTTTGAGATATTGCATCGATAACTGAAAGTCAGATCAAGAGAGTGACCATCTTTGTGAGTGGGAGAGTCAGTCCATTGTGACAGGCCGAAAGAGGAAGTGAGTTGCAGAAGTTGTTTTGCAGAGGAGGCAGTAGTATATATGTGCATATCGCAGTATTAACATTCCCTTGGGTGGTGCAGGAATAAACTCTTATTTTTTCCACTTAAAGTTCTCTTGGAGCAAACTTAATCCCAATTATAGGCTGCCATAGGGGTTACTCCTATGGTCTAAATAGTTACAATGTGGTAATGTACCAAAGCAGCTGCTTGGTGATATATACCAGTATGAGTATATACAGGGAGTGCAGAATTATTAGGCAAGTTGTATTTTTGAGGATTAATTTTATTATTGAACAACAACCATGTTCTCAATGAACCCAAAAAAACTCATTAATATCAAAGCTGAATAGTTTTGGAAGTAGTTTTTAGTTTGTTTTTAGTTATAGCTATTTTAGGGGGATATCTGTGTGTGCAGGTGACTATTACTGTGCATAATTATTAGGCAACTTAACAAAAAACAAATATATACCCATTTCAATTATTTATTTTTACCAGTGAAACCAATATAACATCTCAACATTCACAAATATACATTTCTGACATTCAAAAACAAAACAAAAACAAATCAGTGACCAATATAGCCACCTTTCTTTGCAAGGACACTCAAAAGCCTGCCATCCATGGATTCTGTCAGTGTTTTGATCTGTTCACCATCAACATTGCGTGCAGCAGCAACCACAGCCTCCCAGACACTGTTCAGAGAGGTGTACTGTTTTCCCTCTTTGTAAATCTCACATTTGATGATGGACCACAGGTTCTCAATGGGGTTCAGATCAGGTGAACAAGGAGGCCATGTTATTAGATTTTCTTCTTTTATACCCTTTCTTGCCAGCCACGCTGTGGAGTACTTGGACGCGTTTGATGGAGCATTGTCCTGCATGAAAATCATGTTTTTCTTGAAGGATGCAGACTTCTTCCTGTATCACTGCTTGAAGAAGGTGTCTTCCAGAAACTGGCAGTAGGACTGGGAGTTGAGCTTGACTCCATCCTCAACCCGAAAAGGCCCCACAAGCTCATCTTTGATGATACCAGCCCAAACCAGTACTCCACCCTCCACCTTGCTGGCGTCTAAGTCGGACTGGAGCTCTCTGCCCTTTACCAATCCAGCCACGGGCCCATCCATCTGGCCCATCAAGACTCACTCTCATTTCATCAGTCCATAAAACCTTAGAAAAATCAGTCTTGAGATATTTCTTGGCCCAGTCTTGACGTTTCAGCTTGTGTGTCTTGTTCAGTGGTGGTCGTCTTTCAGCCTTTCTTACCTTGGCCATGTCTCTGAGTATTGCATACCTTGTGCTTTTGGGCACTCCAGTGATGTTGCAGCTCTGAAATATGGCCAAACTGGTGGCAATTGGCATCTTGGCAGCTGCATGCTTGACTTTTCTCAGTTCATGGGCAGTTATTTTGCGCCTTGGTTTTTCCACACGCTTCTTGCGACCCTGTTGACTATTTTGAATGAAACGCTTGATTGTTCGATGATCACGCTTCAGAAGCTTTGCAATTTTAAGAGTGCTGCATCCCTCTGCAAGATATCTCACTATTTTTTACTTTTCTGAGCCTGTCAAGTCCTTCTTTTGACCCATTTTGCCAAAGGAAAGGAAGTTGCCTAATAATTATGCACACCTGATATAGGGTGTTGATGTCATTAGACCACACCCCTTCTCATTACAGAGATGCACATAACCTAATATGCTTAATTGGTAGTAGGCTTTCGAGCCTATACAGCTTGGAGTAAGACAACATGCATAAAGAGGATGATGTGGTCAAAATACTCATTTGCTTAATAATTCTGCACTCCCTGTATGTGCATCTAATTTAGTACTTGGATTATCTATGAACTTCACCTAATCATCTTTCTGCAATTATTGTGATCAACTGTACTTGTGCTAATGGAAATGCATATATAGTCTAGTAGATTTGCTTTTCTGTCATTCTTAGTCCACTGTATTTAACTATTACTGGATTGATGCTAATGCATTTTTCATCTCATTTCTTTTTTCTTACAGTCGTTCTGAATAAATTATCAGTACTCGTATGGGATAGTTCCCTAATACAGGGAGTGCAGAATTATTAGGCAAATGAGTATTTTGACCACATCATCCTCTTTATGCATGTTGTCTTACTCCAAGCTGTATAGGCTCGAAAGCCTACTACCAATTAAGCATATTAGGTGATGTGCATCTCTGTAATGAGAAGGGGTGTGGTCTAATGACATCAACACCCTATATCAGGTGTGCATAATCATTAGGCAACTTCCTTTCCTTTGGCAAAATGGGTCAAAAGAAGGACTTGACAGGCTCAGAAAAGTCAAAAATAGTGAGATATCTTGCAGAGGGATGCAGCACTCTTAAAATTGCAAAGCTTCTGAAGCGTGATCATCGAACAATCAATCGTTTCATTCAAAATAGTCAACAGGGTCGCAAGAAGCGTGTGGAAAAACCAAGGCACAAAATAACTGCCCATGAACTGAGAAAAGTCAAGCGTGCAGCTGCCAAAATGCCACTTGCCACCAGTTTGGCCATATTTCAGAGCTGCAACTTCACTGGAGTGCCCAAAAGCACAAGGTGTGCAATACTCAGAGACATGGCCAAGGTAAGAAAGGCTGAAAGACGACCACCACTGAACAAGACACACAAGCTGAAACGTCAAGACTGGGCCAAGAAATATCTCAAGACTGATTTTTCTAAGGTTTTATGGACTGATGAAATGAGAGTGAGTCTTGATGGGCCAGATGGATGGGCCCGTGGCTGGATTGGTAAAGGGCAGAGAGCTCCAGTCCGACTCAGACGCCAGCAAGGTGGAGGTGGAGTACTGGTTTGGGCTGGTATCATCAAAGATGAGCTTGTGGGGCCTTTTCGGGTTGAGGATGGAGTCAAGCTCAACTCCCAGTCCTACTGCCAGTTTCTGGAAGACACCTTCTTCAAGCAGTGGTACAGGAAGAAGTCTGCATCCTTCAAGAAAAACATGATTTTCATGCAGGACAATGCTCCATCACACGCGTCCAAGTACTCCACAGCGTGGCTGGCAAGAAAGGGTATAAAAGAAGAAAATCTAATGACATGGCCTCCTTGTTCACCTGATCTGAACCCCATTGAGAACCTGTGGTCCATCATCAAATGTGAGATTTACAAGGAGGGAAAACAGTACACCTCTCTGAACAGTGTCTGGGAGGCTGTGGTTGCTGCTGCACGCAATGTTGATGGTGAACAGATCAAAACACTGACAGAATCCATGGATGGCAGGCTTTTGAGTGTCCTTGCAAAGAAAGGTGGCTATATTGGTCACTGATTTGTTTTTGTTTTGTTTTTTAATGTCAGAAATGTATATTTGTGAATGTTGAGATGTTATATTGGTTTTACTGGTAAAAATAAATAATTGAAATGGGTATATATTTGTTTTTTGTTAAGTTGCCTAATAATTATGCACAGTAATAGTCACCTGCACACACAGATATCCCCGTAAAATAGCTAAAACTAAAAACAAACTAAAAACTACTTCCAAAACTATTCAGCTTTGATATTAATGAGTTTTTTGGGTTCATTGAGAACATGGTTGTTGTTCAATAATAAAATGAATCCTCAAAAATACAACTTGCCTAATAATTCTGCACTCCCTGTATATGATTGCAAGATGGTTACTGTCTCATTACAATACAGCTGTGTCTACTTAAATACTGTATTGTAGTTCTAGCTTATACACCACAGTAGATGCGAAAAAAAAAAAAAAAAAAAAAAAAAAAAGAAAGAAATGATATTGCAGCTCTAGTTTGCAGGTGATGCTGCAATATCTATTAAATTTCTGTATTGCAGTTCTGCTGTATATTACAGGATCTGCTTTTTTGTTATATTGCAGGTTTAGTGTATCTTGCAGTGTCTGCTGAACGCTTATCTGCTTTACTCCTGTATTGTAGCTCTAGGTATAGCACAGTATTTGGTTGCAGGTCTAGTGTTTCCCACAAAATCTGCTGCAATTTGTAGCGCATGCCATATATCTGCATTAATTCTTTATTGCAATTCTAGGTATACCGCAGTATCTGTTTCTATATTGCTTTGCTGGTCTAGTGTTATTCCACAATATCTGCTGAAATTTGGCTTGCAGTTCCTGGAGTGTTCTGCAGTGGCTAATTACATTGCAGGTTTAGTGTTTATCATAGTGTCTGTTTAACAGATTTGGTGTATGCAACAATATCTGTGGCCAATTTGTACTGCAGCTCTAGTGTATTCCGCAGTATCGACTATGTATTGTATTACAGGTGTAGTATATACCAGAATAATATATGAACTCTGTTTCGCAGTCTATGTGTAGACCATAATATCTGTTTTCTATGGTATTGCAGGTCTGGTGTTTTCCACAGTAACTTCTTTAATCCTGCATTGCATTATATCTGGTTAAATCCTGTTTTGCAGCTTCAGTATATGCCACAGTAGCCGTTTTAAACAATTATTAAGTGGGGGCGAAGCTAGCACCTGAGCCGATCAGTTGCACCATCACTGAGCTCCGGCTATAGTGCTACTCAAAGATAGAAATGAAGGCGATTTTGAGAGGAACTTTTTGTATCCTGTCCACTATATACTTTCAGGGCATAGTATACTGGCCACTACTTGATCCTGATTTAAGGCTAGTGTTGGATCGCCTACTGAGACCAGCGGTATGACGGCGGGCGGGGCCTACACTATTTGTTGGAACCGGACTTCCTAAGTGACTCCTCACAACTGTACCAGAGCGGGAAGCTTGTCCGGCCTCAGTGTCTCACCTACCTTACTTCGGTACAGTTACGAGCTACATTGTTGAGCAACAGATCCGGTCCCCTGAGAATTTGAGCTCCGGACCTGCAGGAGTCGCTCACCATAAGGCCACAGCCAGTGTTCGGCCTCTGTGTTCGGTGTCTGTGAGCGGACACCTGCTCTGAGGATAATTTATTAATTCATACAGTTGAAGAAAGCACACATCCACAATAAGGCCACAGACATTTCTATCCCATGATAGTGGGTTTGAGAGCGCTAAAGAATTAATTTTGCCTGTGCAACAACCAGAAATAAGTCGTTGAACGTTTTAAGTATAGTAACAGCACTGTGGGCCTCAAATCTTTGGCCTTGCAGACACATTGAGGTGCATCAACCCACTACGTGGTTGGAGTTCCTTTTTCTATTCATCACTAGCTACACCATGCAGGGCTAAATCTGAGAGGATATTGAGGGGGGCTGGTGGAGTGTATTAATACAGGGGTGTAAACTAAGTGCAATCCCTGTATAGTTTGTTTGGTGACACATTCCAAACCATCATGTCCCAGTCTCAAAGGAGGAAAAATAAAGGAGCTAACCAAGTAAAAAGTACTGTGGTGGATCATTTCAATCCTTCTATGGTTTCCCCACGCTATATGCCAGAAGAAAGTATATCCCCACCCTGTAGCCCAGAAGTTCCAACACTGACTGAGGCCGCATTAACTGAATTGAAAACCTATTTCTCCTGCCTTTATACTAAATTCGCTCAAATCTTTACTAGATTCACATCACACTTCCTTCTCTGAAAAGCTGACGTCCTCTATAGCTGATCTTCGGAAAGATATCTCCTCCACAAATGAGAGGTTAGACACTTTAGAACATAAGCAGGAAGATGTTGTGGTGGATCAGTCTGTCAGTATATAGCAGGGTTAGAATGCAATTTATTTAATAATTATTCTTTAAAATAACCTCCAATTAAAATGCATATACGAAACTATTAAAATCAATATTTATTCCTAAATTCTTTAAGATTAGTTAAAGTTATAAACACGTTGAATTATATTTATAGAAACCTGATTATGAATCAAATGATACACACTTAAGCTGTTACAATATTCTATACAAAGATCATAAAAAATATACCTTTGCAATTTACCTTATTCACAATGAATGCATTAAAATATCACAATAAAATACCAGAATATGGACCGCTAACTTTAACAGTGCCTAGTTAATAATATAACAAGATACTTTAACAGCCAATTTCTATGCCAATGAGCTGAAATAAATCTTATTTAGCTACAATAAGGCAAATTCTAAAATATATAGTTGCAAATATAAATTACTTAGCACTAAATATGACTAGTTTTAAACTACACAGGACTATGAACACAAGTTTAAAATACAAAGTATGCCCTTTAAATTTACCAGCTGTAATCTAACTATAGCCTTAGAATGCCTTTGATTTAAATATTATATATATTTAACAGTTTCTTATACTTTACCAGATCGCCAGTTTGAGAATTCAGTTAAAGGGAAATAAAACCCCAAATTTTTCTTTCATGATTCAGATAGAACATAAAATTTTAAACAACTTTCTAATTTGTTTAAAATAGATGAAAAGGTTGTCCAGAGATATGCACAGGATAAATTAATGTATAAATCAGGGGGTTATGGGAGCTATTCAGTTAGTCGTTACTCAAGCATCATGCAGCGTGTGGGGGGGCTTATGACTTTGTATGGCCAAAAACCAGCAGTTAAGGAGTCCAGTATAAAGATAAAGTGCAAGCACTACATATACAAAATACAAAGCAATAGGGGTATGCCTTCCCAATTTCTAATACAGTGGAATGGAGTTATCAATGAAAACACCAGGCTATATATATGTGAGGTAACTCGGTACAATATGTGTGCAAGTGCATGTAATGACCCGCTATGAACTGCAGGCTCACAAAATGTCCAGAGAGAAATATCCGAAGCCTCTTAGGGGGTACTGGCCAATCTTGGCAAACAAATCAATCCCACAAGTGGTAGCTCTCTATATAACAATGTGCAGTCCCGGATTAAATACAAATGAAGTACCTTGTAGGCGATATCCTGGTGGACAAGCTGGAACAACCGTGTATGTCTACAGCATGACTTTGCGACGTCTTTGCAGCGTCTCCTTTCCAAACTCACGCTGCTCGGTTCCTTAAAACTCCTCCCGTAGCTGTAGCCTGACCTCCCTGCGTCTTCTCAGCGTCTCCTCTCCAAACACGCTGCTCGGCTCCTGTGCTCCTCCCCCTGGGTCCGCTCTGTGTCTAATTCCTTCTGTCAGCTCTCATGGGGTAAATAGAAAAGTGCAATGTGATGGAGTCCCTGTACTCCACGGATACAATAGAAAAAATAATGTTCCAATACCCCTTTTTTTAAATTTTTTTTTTATTTTTTGTTTGTTTTTTTAGCACAGATTATGCAAATCTTCTATTCTTGTCTTGCATATCCGGTATGTATGCACAATTGTAATTTTGGAACATATTTAAAACTATACAAGTAATATGTGTTCTTCATACCCGGACATGCTAAAATCAAGTGAATATTCATCACTCAGGGTTCCCTGTATAATGTGCCTTAGTTTAGTCATACTTGTTGTCTACATTAGCCACTTTTTTGGAATATTGATTCATATATTCCTTATTATAGTGGGTTATTGAAGTTATTTGGTATAACACTAGTATACTTCTGTCTAAGGACTATAGGTCCAAACTAGGTTCCCTGTTTGTATATATATCCATATTGTGATCTTATATGTATGTTTTGTATTTTGGTTTAATTTAATATACACACACACACACACACACACACACACAGACATATATATATATATATATATATATATATATATATATATATATATATATATATATATATATATATATATATATATATATATATATATATATTCTTTTGTATGATCACATATGCTTATATTCTCTGTTTCCAGATTCAATGCTATCAAAGGGTTAACATTTGCGTGGTCATGTTCCTCCAATGAGCGGAGCTTGATTCTCTTAAATACTGTGCACCTGCTGCACTGTTTTAGTTTATGACTACGGTCCCAGTGACCGAAACCGGTCAAACTTTTCTCACCACTTTTATCCCCAGAGTTTTTGCCGTTTTTATTGCATGTTAAATAAAGATTTTTCTATTTTTAACCGTTCTGGCTACATGCACCACTTTTTCCTTAAGGGGTATTGGAACTTTATTTTTCTAACTTTCTAATTTACTTCTATTATCATATTTTCTTCGTTTTCTTGTTATCCTTTGTTGAACAGCAGAAATGTAAGCTCAAGAGTGTGCATGTGTCTGCAGCACTATATGGCAGCAGTTTTGCAACAATGTTATACATTAGCAGGGGCACTAGATGGAAGCACTATTTCCTGTCATGTAGTTCCTCAGGCATGTGCACGCTACCTACCTAGGTATCTCTTCAACAAAGAATATCATGAGAATAAAATAAATTTGATAATAGAAGTAAATTGGAAACTTTTTAAAAATTGTATTCTCTATCTGAATCCTGAAATAATTTTTTTGGGGTTTAATGTCCCTTTAATATTCAAATATGTCTATCGTCATATGTTCTAGGGGAATTATGCACATTTGTAAGAGAATTAATCTTGATAGTCTCTAATCCACAAAGAGTGTCCCAATGTATTTGTCTTACAGAAAACTGTGTTTGCACACTGCTCTCTTATATAAGCAAAAGTGGCAACAGCAGGATTGCAAACAGTCACCCACCAAACTTTTTTCCACCAAGATCCCTTTCTCTGTCTGCAGAGAGTTTTTGTCTGAGACAAAACTCCTCCCCATCTCTTAATCATTCGATAGCTTTGGATACACCTCTTCTCTGATTGGCTACTGGGAAATGTCATTTTATCAGCCAAATGTCTTTTGGTTGTAATTCTGAATTTAGGCCATCGGGGGCAGCAGACAAGACAAACAGTTTCATTTTCAACACTGCTATATGTTGGGATGATGTCTGATGTTTAATATAGATTCATATATATTTTTACAATATATATTTAGTGTATTCACTATTTCTTGCCTCAGCAAACAAGTATGTCCAATTTGTATAGGATCACTTAATATTATTTAATCTGGGCATTTCATCAATATTAAACATGATACACTTCCCACAATACAAAGTACTTCTTATATATTTAAAATATATGAAAGGATTTTAATACTTTTACCATGGATCATCTAATTAATATCTGTTATCATCTTAATATCACATACATACCTTGAAATCAGCAATCCAATGTCATTTCACATAATTATATTTATATTGGACTACTTTCCTATATCAATATAAATATTGTATATCTGTATATCTCATGCTGAGTGTATAAAAACATATGATGTTATTTATATTTTTCATTTAGCATACATTCACATTTAATATTATACAAACAGGCAATTTCATATATATTTATTTGTACCTATCATTTAATAGTCTGAGGCACATATTTAATGTTTGAAAACTATATATATGATTTGTCCAAACTTTGAATCCTTAAGACTTCTATGTTTTCAAAAATACATTTAAGGTTAAGACATGTTGATATATTGATTCTTAGGTTTTCAGCTTCCCATATTGCCCTTCTTAGGCATAGACAATCTCCCAGATTCATATGTTCATATTTAATATGTTGTCTGAATATATATATTCATTTGAGTATCTTAAACTACATGAAAATTAGGCACAATTCCTTTATCTGAGATCTAGTTTCTCATGTGCTGTTTATCTCAGCCTTTTCAACTGAGAATGTGAATTAGGTCTCAGCAGGGACAATTTAACACTTGGATGAGAACAGCTGTAACCTCTAAGTATGTTTGTATATTCCCCTATTCTTACAGACGGACCGTCTGTTCCTTACAGGGGTTCCTGTGATCTAAGTAATGAATTTCTTTGGCTAAATTAATTTAGAGATTTCAATCTGGGAAGGCTATCCAAGAAGTTATCTCTCTTCTGAGACCGTGATCAAAGGCTCTTTAGATGTGACATGATCTCTTATAATTTGGGACCAATATTTGTTTTTCTTTAGAAGTCCTGTCTATTTCTTTTGTTCTACAAGTTTGTAGTTGAGAGCAAAAGCGAGGGGTTGATATCACCCATTCCAGTGTTTGTTCGCAATGCAGCTAAATCAATTCATAGTAGATATTAGCTAAATTAAATATTAGATTCTATGATACATCTGTAGTTTATTTAAGGTTACTTCACAGATACCCTGACAAGTCTAATCTTTTAAGTTACCACTCGAAACCTAGCGGGACAGATCTCTGACCTAGAAGATTAAATGGCGGACCTTGAAAATAGGTCTCGTCGGAAATAACCTCAGGATTAAAGGGGTCTCTGAGGAGGTGCATAACCAAGATCTTCATGCCTTCATTACAGAGTTCTTCACTGCACTGGCACACCCTCATACAGAAACTGAAAACTTAATCGACAGAGTGCATAGAGTCCCCAGACCTAGGGGCCTACCCACAGATCAGCCTAGAGACGTGGTGGTCCGACAACACTTGTATACCTATAAAGAAAGGGTGCAGAGAGCATGTCTTGGAAAAGGAGACTTCCCTGAAAAATTTCAGATCCTGAAAGTCTTCTCCCCGTACATTACAACAACGCAGGGCGTTTGGTGAAATAACCAGGACTCTGAGACACCACAATGTTCGTTACAGATGGGGGTTTCCCACAAGACTGTTCATAAGCAAGGATGAACATACTTATGTCATTACAGATATTCCACAGGGATTAAAATTGCTGCAGAACTGGAACCTCATGCCTCAAAATGAAGCAACCATAAATGCAAATATGGAGGGATCTGATTCTGTCCCTCATTCCCTCAACTTCGCTCACACTAAACTAACTTCTCCTGTGCCAGGAGGTCTGAGGCCTGGTGTGCCTCGCGCTGCGGATAACTCCTTGCAGGCTGGAGCCCTGAGCTGGGATCCTAAGCCTCAACGAAGACGACATGAGCTAGATGGTGATTAAGAAGATGGAACCTGCACAACTTTTGTCCAGCAATGCCTCCATACCTGTCTCCCTGGTGGGTTTTGGGGAACGAAGAATTCCATCATACAATAAGTATTAGAGACATTTTCCTGTTTCGTTTTGTTCATTTTTTTCTTCCTCATGTTTGAGGTTGTTGACTTTGGCCTTTAAAGTTATGTTCTATGTTCTAAGGCCTAAATAAGAAAGGACTACCACTTTGCAATTGGGATTTCCCTTTATACAATAGGGACTTGATTCCTGCTCACCTTTAGAGAGCGTCAGATGCCAGGAATTCATGTTATTAAAAAATGCTATGAATGAGGTTTGCATAATTATGATTTTTCCCTTTTCTAGGACTGTTGAGTGTGAAAGCAGCTGTTTGCCTGTTTTGTTTTCAACACCTTTTTAATAATGCCTTTCATACAGTGTAGTACCCTCCCTCACTTAGAGCTACTACTGGGTGAAGTTATATTTGATGGTTTGCATTGGGTGTTTTTATTTACAAACTTATAGTAGAATTTTCACTCCTAATCCCATTAACAGAGCTTCATCCCAACCAATTTTTTTATAAAGAGATGATTATTTGGCACTTTCCTAGAACTGAGCATCCCCATAACGTCTTCTACATAGGCCTTCCCCCAGATCAGGGTTTTAGAAATAGGGTACTCAGACTTATGCTCTCTGCCCTCCAGGGCTGCTTCTATTTATTTACTATACTGGATAGAGACTGAAATAACTTATACAGCCTATCTTATCCTGGTGGGTTGGAGATAAAGCTAGGCCACCAATAGTATTAAGTAAAAACAATTTAGTAGGTTGCAGTGATTTATTGGTCATCACTTGTACTCACATACTAATGGCCACGAGAACCTACATTTACTGTTTAACCCTCTCTTTTTCCCTTTAGGTTGCAGCTCCGTTATGTATATATGTATTTATTATTATTTGTTTGCATTGTTTACTCTGTTGCTTTAAAATGTAATACTCACTAGGCCTAATCTACTCCTGGAATTATGCTACATAAGGCTTTATTTGTTAGGTGGGGTTCAGTGATCCTAGACTCGGACATAGAGTACCTGTAACAGTATGCTTATTGTTGAGAAAATTCTGCGCTTATTCTAAAAATGCATATATAATATCCGTACAACTACATTCGTTCTCAACACATGAGCCCAGTGCTTTAACTCTATTTTAAAATCTCCTTCGGGCAAAGGTTGTCAAGTACAGTTCAGATACCTCGTTATACAATAGATCCTTTCTCCAACATAGGTGTGTCCGGTCCACGGCGTCATCCTTACTTGTGGGATATTCTCTTCCCCAACAGGAAATGGCAAAGAGCCCAGCAAAGCTGGTCACATGATCCCTCCTAGGCTCCGCCTACCCCAGTCATTCTCTTTGCCGTTGTACAGGCAACATCTCCACGGAGATGGCTTAGAGTTTTTTAGTGTTTAACTGTAGTTTTTATTATTCAATCAAGAGTTTGTTATTTTAAAATAGTGCTGGTATGTACTATTTACTCTGAAACAGAAAAGAGATGAAGATTTCTGTTTGTAAGAGGAAAATGATTTTAGCAACCGTTACTAAAATCCATGGCTGTTCCACACAGGACTGTTGAGAGGAATTAACTTCAGTTGGGGGAACAGTGAGCAGTCTTTTGCTGCTTGAGGTATGACACATTCTAACAAGACGATGTAATGCTGGAAGCTGTCATTTTCCCTATGGGATCCGGTAAGCCATGTTTATTCAGAAAGTAAATAAGGGCTTCACAAGGGCTTATTAAGACTGTAGACTTTTTCTGGGCTAAATCGATTCATATATTACACATATTTAGCCTTGAGGAATCATTTAATCTGGGTATTTTGGTAAAATAATATCGGCAGGCACTGTTTTCGACACCTTATTCTTTAGGGGCTTTCCCTAATCATAGGCAGAGCCTCATTTTCGCGCCGGTATTGCGCACTTGTTTTTGAGAGGCATGACATGCAGTCGCATGTGTGAGGAGCTCTGATACATGGAAAAGACTTTCTGAAGGCATCATTTGGTATCGTATTCCCCTTTGGGCTTGGTTGGGTCTCAGCAAAGCAGATACCAGGGACTGTAAAGGGGTTAAAGTTAAAGACGGCTCCGGTTCCGTTATTTTAAGGGTTAAAGCTTCCAAATTTGGTGTGCAATACTTTTAAGGCTTTAAGACACTGTGGTGAAATTTTGGTGAATTTTGAACAATTCCTTCATACTTTTTCGCAATTGCAGTAATAAAGTGTGTTCAGTTTAAAATTTAAAGTGACAGTAACGGTTTTATTTTAAAACGTTTTTTGTACTTTGTTATCAAGTTTATGCCTGTTTAACATGTCTGAACTACCAGATAGACTGTGTTCTGAATGTGGGGAAGCCAGGGTTCCTTCTCATTTAAATAAATGTGATTTATGTGACACTGAAAATGATGCCCAAGATGATTCCTCAAGTGAGGGGAGTAAGCATGGTACTGCATCATTCCCTCCTTCGTCTACACGAGTCTTGCCCACTCAGGAGGCCCCTAGTACATCTAGCGCGCCAATACTCCTTACTATGCAACAATTAACGGCTGTAATGGATAATTCTATCAAAAACATTTTAGCCAAAATGCCCACTTATCAGCGTAAGCGCGACTGCTCTGTTTTAGATACTGAAGAGCATGAGGACGCTGATGATAATGGTTCTGAAATGCCCCTACACCAGTCTGAGGGGGCCAGGGAGGTTTTGTCTGAGGGAGAAATTTCAGATTCAGGGAAAATTTCTCAACAAGCTGAACCCGATGTGATTACATTTAAATTTAAGTTGGAACATCTCCGCGCTCTGCTTAAGGAGGTATTATCCACTCTGGATGATTGTGAGAATTTGATCATCCCAGAGAAACTATGTAAAATGGACAAGTTCCTAGAGGTCCCGGGGCTCCCAGAAGCTTTTCCTATACCCAAGCGGGTGGCGGACATTGTAAACAAAGAATGGGAAAGGCCCGGTATACCTTTCGTCCCTCCCCCCATATTTAAAAAATTGTTTCCTATGGTCGACCCCAGAAAGGACTTATGGCAGACAGTCCCCAAGGTCGAGGGAGCGGTTTCTACTTTAAACAAACGCACCACTATACCCATAGAAGATAGTTGTGCTTTCAAAGATCCTATGGATAAAAAATTAGAAGGTTTGCTTAAAAAGATGTTTGTTCAGCAAGGTTACCTTCTACAACCAATTTCATGCATTGTCCCTGTCACTACAGCCGCGTGTTTCTGGTTCGATGAACTAGTTAAGGCGATCGATAGTGATTCTCCTCCTTATGAGGAGATTATGGACAGAATCCGTGCTCTCAAATTGGCTAATTCTTTCACCCTAGACGCCACTTTGCAATTGGCTAGGTTGGCGGCGAAAAATTCTGGGTTTGCTATTGTGGCGCGCAGAGCGCTTTGGTTGAAATCTTGGTCAGCGGATGCGTCTTCCAAGAACAAACTACTTAACATTCCTTTCAAGGGGAAAACGCTGTTTGGCCCTGACTTGAAAGAGATTATCTCTGATATCACTGGGGGTAAGGGCCACGCCCTTCCTCAGGATAGGTCTTTCAAGGCCAAAAATAAACCTAATTTTCGTCCCTTTCGTAGAAACGGACCAGCCCCAAGTGCTACGTCCTCTAAGCAAGAGGGTAATACTTCTCAAGCCAAGCCAGCCTGGAGACCAATGCAAGGCTGGAACAAGGGAAAGCAGGCCAAGAAACCTGCCACTGCTACCAAGACAGCATGAAATGTTGGCCCCCGATCCGGGACCGGATCTGGTGGGGGGCAGACTCTCTCTCTTCGCTCAGGCTTGGGCAAGAGATGTTCTGGATCCTTGGGCACTAGAAATAGTCTCCCAAGGTTATCTTCTGGAATTCAAGGGGCTTCCCCCAAGGGGGAGGTTCCACAGGTCTCAAACTAGCTTATGTATTCCCGCCGTTTCCTCTCATCCCCAGGCTGGTAGCCAGGATCCATCAGGAGAGGGCGTCGGTGATCTTGATAGCTCCTGCGTGGCCACGCAGGACTTGGTATGCAGATCTGGTGAATATGTCATCGGCTCCACCATGGAAGCTACCTTTGAGACGAGACCTTCTTGTTCAAGGTCCGTTCGAACATCCGAATCTGGTCTCACTCCAGCTGACTGCTTGGAGATTGAACGCTTGATTTTATCAAAACGAGGGTTCTCAGATTCTGTTATTGATACTCTTGTTCAGGCCAGAAAGCCTGTAACTAGAAAAATTTACCACAAAATATGGAAAAAATATATCTGTTGGTGTGAATCTAAAGGATTCCCCTGGGACAAGGTAAAGATTCCTAAGATTCTATCCTTTCTCCAAGAAGGATTGGAGAAAGGATTATCTGCAAGTTCCTTGAAGGGACAGATTTCTGCCTTGTCTGTGTTACTTCACAAAAAGCTGGCAGCTGTGCCAGATGTTCAAGCCTTTGTTCAGGCTCTGGTTAGAATCAAGCCTGTTTACAAACCTTTGACTCCTCCTTGGAGTCTCAACTTGGTTCTTTCAGTTCTTCAGGGGGTTCCGTTTGAACCCTTACATTCCGTTGATATTAAGTTATTATCTTGGAAAGTTTTGTTTTTGGTTGCAATTTCTTCTGCTAGAAGAGTTTCAGAATTATCTGCTCTGCAGTGTTCTCCTCCTTATCTGGTGTTCCATGCAGATAAGGTGGTTTTACGTACTAAACCTGGTTTTCTTCCAAAAGTTGTTTCTAACAAAAACATTAACCAGGAGATAGTCGTGCCTTCTTTGTGTCCGAAACCAGTTTCGAAGAAGGAACGTTTGTTGCACAATTTGGATGTTGTTCGCGCTCTAAAATTCTATTTAGATGCTACAAAGGATTTTAGACAAACATCTTCCTTGTTTGTTGTTTATTCTGGTAAAAGGAGAGGTCAAAAAGCAACTTCTACCTCTCTCTCTTTTTGGATTAAAAGCATCATCAGATTGGCTTACAAGACTGCCGGACGGCAGCCTCCTGAAAGAATCACAGCTCATTCCACTAGGGCTGTGGCTTCCACATGGGCCTTCAAGAACGAGGCTTCTGTTGATCAGATATGTAGGGCAGCGACTTGGTCTTCACTGCACACTTTTACCAAATTTTACAAGTTTGATACTTTTGCTTCTTCTGAGGCTGTTTTTGGGAGAAAGGTTTTGCAAGCCGTGGTGCCTTCCATTTAGGTGACCTGATTTGCTCCCTCCCTTCATCCGTGTCCTAAAGCTTTGGTATTGGTTCCCACAAGTAAGGATGACGCTGTGGACCGGACACACCTATGTTGGAGAAAACAGAATTTATGTTTAGCTGATAAATTACTTTCTCCAACGGTGTGTCCGGTCCACGGCCCGCCCTGGTTTTTTAATCAGGTCTGATCATTTATTTTCTTTAACTACAGTCACCACGGTATCATATGGTTTCTCCTATGCAAATATTCCTCCTTAACGTCGGTCGAATGACTGGGGTAGGCGGAGCCTAGGAGGGATCATGTGACCAGCTTTGCTGGGCTCTTTGCCATTTCCTGTTGGGGAAGAGAATATCCCACAAGTAAGGATGACGCCGTGGACCGGACACACCGTTGGAGAAAGTAATTTATCAGGTAAACATAAATTCTGTTTTTTCAAGGCCCCTTTTCATCCGTGTTACATACAACATTGATCCGATACACAAGGCACTCAGGCACCACCTCAGGTCTTCTGTTTTGCATATACTCCAGGGGTATGGGCAGTTATAATGGTATAAATATAACTGGAAGGTAACCACAGCATCTAATATCCACACCTGACATATGTTATGATAGGCCTAGATAGGTGTACTTGCATATTGGAGGACCCCTGCGCAAAACATTAGTCCCAACAATGCACTTTATTTTTCTCAGATGGTATAACTTGTTATGTGAAACCATATAGATAGAGGTATGATCTCCTCACTACTCCAGCCTGTTAGTTGGATATTATAATTAATACAAGGTAAAAACCTGTGGAGGTCTAGAATATAGCAATGTAGGTCTTTGGTTCCTAAAACGCTAATTTGCTACTAGTTGATTGTTATGTTTGAGTAGATATTTGTTAAATACCTAAAGTTCGCTCACTGTTAAGTTATCCATGTTGTCCTTAAAAAACCCTTGATCTGCGCTTTAGACAGCCCTTAAAGGGACACTGAACCCAAATTTTTTCTTTCATGATTCAGATAGAGCATGCAATTTTAAGCAACTTTTAATTTACTCCTATTATCAATTTTTCTTTGTTTTCTTGCTATCTTTATTTGAAAATCATGAATGTAAATCTTAGCAGCCAGCACATTTTAGGTTCAGCACCATGGATAGCGCTTGCTTAATGGAAGCTTACATTTACCCACCAATAAGCAAGCATAACCCAGGTTCTTAACCAAAAATGGGCTGGCTGCTATGCATCACATTTCTGCTTTTTAAATAAAGATAGCAAGAGAACAAATAAAAATTCATAATAGGAGTAAATTAGAAAGTAGCTTAAAATTGCATGCTCTATCTGAATCATTGAAGAAAAAATGTGCCATTTGTCTTTTACTTTCTACCTTCCTACTTTTTTTTGTTTGTTTGTTTTTTTGTTTGTTCCGTTCTTTATTTCTTTTTGACCCGCTGGGCACTTTACCCCCCCCACCTCCTCTTACTCCCCTTACTTTCACTTTTGTCATATAAGGCCTTATACACCCCGTTAAATTAACAGCGTTGGCTCACCATCTGCTGCACTATTACCCACAAGTTATTTTGGCCTCCTATCTCATTCTCAAATACTAGGGCCTTGGTACCCTACTCTTGCTAAGCTTAGACTCAGATTCAAGCCTTTTCCAAAGCTTAGCTGGCTCCCAAATCATACCCCCCATTTCTTCTACTAGATACGACAAGTCCACGGATTCATCCTTACTTGTGGGATATTATCCTCCTGCTAACAGGAAGTGGCAAAGAGCACCACAGCAGAGCTGTATATATATCTCCTCCCTTCTCTCCACCCCCAGTCATAGGAAGAGGTAAAGTGAAAGAGGTGATAAAATGATTTTACTACACAAGCGTCTGGCGGATGTCCCGGACGTTCAGTCTTTTTGCCAGGCTTTAGTCAGAATCAAGCCTGTGTTTAAACCTGTTGCTCCGCCATGGAGTTTGAATTTAGTTCTCAATGTTCTGCAAGGGGTTCCGTTTGAACCAATGCATTCCATGGATATTAAGACGTTATCCTGGAAAGTTTTTTTTTTAGTTGCTATCTCTTCTGCTCGAAGAGTTTCTGAGCTTTATTCTTTACAATGTGATTCGCCTTATCTTATATTTCATTCTGATAAGGTGGTTTTGCATACTAAACCTGGATTCCTTCCTAAGGTTGTTTCAAACAAGAATATTAATCAGGAAATTGTTGTTCCTTGTGTCCTAATCCTTCGTCTAAGAAGGAACTTCTGTTACATAATTTGGACGTGGTTCGGGCCTTGAAGTTTTACTTGCAAGCGACCAAGGACTTCCGTCAAACATCTTCCCTATTTGTTGTTTATTCTGGAAAGCGTAGGGGTCAAAAAGCTACGGCTACCTCTCTTTTTGGCTGAAAAGCATCATCCGTTTGGCATACGAGACGGCTGGACAGCAGCCTCTCGAAAGAATTACAGCTCATTCTACTAGAGCGGTGGCTTCCACATGGGCTTTTAAAAATGATGCTTCTGTTGAACAGATTTGTAAGGCTGCGACGTGGTCCTCCCTTCATACCTTTTCCAAATTTTACAAATTTGATACTTTTGCTTCTTCGGAGGCTATTTTTGGGAGAAAAGTTCTTCAAGCAGCGGTGCCTTCTATTTAGGTATCTGTCTTGTCCCTCCCGTTCAGCCGTGTCCTGTTGCTTTGGTATTGTATCCCACAAGTAAGGATGAATCCGTGGACTCGTTGTATCTAGTAGAAGAAAAGGAAATTTATGCTTACCTGATAAATTGATTTCTTCTACGATACGACGAGTCCACGGCCCTCCCTGTCATTTTAGACAGATTGTGTTTTTGTTTTCAAAACTTCAGTTACCTCTGCACCTTTTAGCTTTTCTTTTCTCTTCCTATACCTTCGGTCGAATGACTGGGGGTGGAGAGAAGGGAGGAACTATATATACAGCTCTGCTGTGGTGCTCTTTGCCACTTCCTGTTAGCAGGGGGATAATATCCCACAAGTAAGGATGAATCCGTGTACTCGTCGTATCGTAGAAGAAATCAATTTATCTGGTAAGCATAAATTTCCTTTTTAACCGTTCTCCGGTCACTTTTATTAGACATCAGAGACTAAATCACGGTTTCCCTTGAAAGGCCCCCGTTTAAATCCCCCCTTTACCCCATTATAGAAACCGCTTCATTCATTAAAAAGGCCAGGGAGTGGTAATATTGGTCCATTGTGATATCGCCTATGAACAGATATTGATTGACTCTGACCCTCAGGGGTGCTTTCTTATAGTGGTCTGTAAACTGGACGGTACTGTGTACACACTTGCTTCATACTATTGCCCCAACTCCAAACAAATTAGACATTTTAGAAAGTTTTTAGGCCGTCTAGACTCCCTTAAACAAGGCCTCTTACTGCTAGCCGGGGACTTTAATATGGTGCCGGACCCTAACTTAGATGAACGCATGCCTGCAACCCGTAAAATTGACGGATCTACTAAATCTTTATCTAAGCAATTCTTCTCGCTCATTTCCCAATCCAACCTGTTCGATATGTGGCGCTCATTACATTCCACTGCTAAGGATTATACCTATTATTCATCAGTACATGACTCATATTCCTGGATTTATCTCTTTCTCTGCAATCCATGGTTACTTGACAAAGTCACAAATTCACAGATCGGGGACTGTTCCTAGTCGGACCATTCTCTGGTCACCATCCAGTTACCATTGATGATAACCACAATCTCTAGACCCTCTTGGAGACTTTTTGATTCACTGCTTTCAATCCCTGGCTTAAAAGATTCCTTTATTACAGAAATTTCTGATTTCCTACAGCTAAATGCTAATGGAGCGGTAAATGACTTCTGTCTTTGGGGCTCCCTAAAAGCTGATCTTCGAGGGCTCTTTATTAAAGCGCAGTCTGACAAGAAGACGCTCTACTGAGTCTCTAGCACAATTACACCAGAAGCTTACTACTCTTATAGAGGAACATAAGAGAACTTTGCATCCGCAATTACTACTACGAATTGCTGCCACAAAAGAATCTCTCCAAATTGAAAACCAAAAGGTTCAAGAACGGCTAAGGGAATGTAAACACATGTTTTACCATAAGGGTAACAAAGCGGATTAGCTTTTGGCCCGAAAATTATGGGACAGGGCCGCTCAAGCCCAGATTCTATATTTGAAAAAAGGTGGCTTAACTTTGACGAATCTCAAAGATATAGGGGCTGCATTTGCAGAATATTATGAGCAGCTTTATAATTTAAAATCCGCAAATACCCAAAACTGCCCAGAAATTAGCTTAATTCAGTCTTTTTTTATCCTGCCTCAATCTCCCCAGCCTTACACAAGAACAATTAGATAGTATAAAGTCCCCATTCACTGCAGCTGAGGTAATCACCTCCATATCTAAATTGAAACCTCGTAAAGCTCCGGGCCCAGATGGGTACACAGACGCCTTTTACAAAACTTTTGCATAACAACCGACCCCCCCTTTTATTAAGCGTATTTACCTTAGCGGGGAAATTAGGCTTTTTTCCGGATGAGTTTTTACAAGTAATGATTGTTAAACCAGGTAAATAACCCGATTTTATGTTATAATTTCAGGCTAATATCTCTATTAAATCTAGACGCTAAAATGTATGCTAAGATCCTAGAAAACAGTCTAAATACTCTAATTCCATATCTAATTAATCCAGACCAGTTCGGGTTCACTTTGGTCGCGTAAAGGGCCAGACAGCACCAGAAGACTACTCAACATTTTTATGGAGGCTCGGTCAACCATTGTCAAGGATCTGTAAGCTAAAGATATTTCAAAGATTGATTTGGATCTACAACTGCGGATCAGATGTAATGTTTCACTCAGCACTTAATTAACATATGACAATGTTAACCAAAATGGGGCTCAGAGTGAGTTAATAAACTTTAAGTCTATATGGAGACTTGAGAGAAAATAAAGGAGTAACTTAATATGTTAAGTATCCAACAGGAAACGAATATTTACAAAGTAATTCTTTCTGAGAAGATTTGTGGCAAAGTATCAGTTCATAGGTATCGGAATACAATCAATGAAGCAGTTCCTCTGTATCCAATAATACGTTAAAGAATGAGGCGTGAGAGCCAAAGGATTAAAGTCACAATAGATAATACACAACTCTGTTAGCAGTAGCGAGTGAGTCACAGGTTACCTGTTTAGTCGGCTGAGAGCGGAGAACTCGAGCGGGACTCGAGACAACAGCTGTTAGGTGGTGAGTGACAGCTTAACTGAAACAGGTTGCGGTCGGCATCTGACGTCACAGGAATGAAGTCCAGAGTAGAAATAAACTCACAATTCTACCGGTAAGGATGCAATGGCACACAGAGGTTTTAAAGTATAATCCTGGCTTGATAGTAGAAGTAGAGATGTAGCTGAAATGAATACCGTTGCCAGAGTAGTGAAAACAGAACACCGTAAAAGGGTGTCAGTTCCCCTTGATTGAAGATTAAACTATTTTCCAATAAGTTAGCTTGGAATAAGCAGGAGCTCAGTCTATAGCAGAGTTACCTAGGGATAAACTCAATTACTAAGCACCTGGCTGACGTCAGGAGAAGGCTTAAATAGGCTAGGAGGAACTAAAAGGTAAAGGTGGTATTGGTAAATGTATGACACTAAACATAAGGTGGTATAGTAAGTTCTGACAACCATGTGTCACTTTGTCACTGGATGCTGAAAAAGCTTTTGACCGAGTCGACTGGCTCTACTTGAGGGAAGCATTATTGATGTTTGGTTTTCCTCAAACCCATTGTACAATGGTCATGGCTTTGTACTCGTCCCCCTCAGAGAAGGTCTGTGGTCTGGGATTTTGCTCCTCCTCATTCAAAATTTCGAATGGAACCCGTTAGGGTTGCCCCTTGTCCCCCTACTTTTCGCGTTAGCGATAGAATCACTGGCAGAAGCCATCAGAACGTCCTCCAAAATACAAGGGGTCAACATTCATGATACGGAGCAGAAGGTGGCGTTGTTCGCAGATTATCTTACCATTTTTACTTCCGATCCCGTTTCCTCATTTCCTGCTCTAATCTCCCTCCTAGAGGAATTTGCCAAATTGAGCTATTACAAATTGAATTTTACCAAGACCTCAGCCTATGCTCTAAACAAAGACGATGAAGAGCTTTTAGAGCTGAAAAGGAAGTTCCAGTTTGACTGGTCCACAACTAAGATTTGTCATTTGGGAGTGCACTTATCTCACCACATCCCTACCGTATTAACATATCATTTTAATTCCTTATTACAGCTATTTAAAGACCTTTACGAACCGTTGGAATACTCCTTGCCTTTCGTGGTGGGGCAGGATAGCTGCGGTTAAGATGAGCTTGTTACCCAAGCTGACCTACCTGTTCCGCTGTCTCCCAATACCTATTCCAAAATCCACAATTCCAACAAATATGTAATTCCTTTATTTGGAAGGATAAACGACCCAGAGTGGCCATGAGATACTTACACCATCCGGTACTAGCTGGAGGAGCTGCTACCAATCTTTTGGCATACCATGAAGCAGCGAGGTTGGCTCACATCCTAGCATGGGGAGACTCCTCAATCTCTAGTAAATGGTCCATACTCGAGCAAGCTTCCATTCCTAGTGGAGTAGTGGATAAGATTCGCCACTCCACTAGGATTGCACCGCATCCTTCCCCGATTCATTCGATACCGGGCTTGTTGGTAGCGTTATTAGATTCACATCCAGATATGTGGTCCGACATAGGGATAACTTCGGTTGCAGATCTCTTTTCTAATGGCTCCATCATATCTATGTCAGATTTCCAATCGTACTTTCCCCAATCACAACTACTACATTATGAATTCTTGCACTTGAAAAGTTTCTTGAGGTTTTCTGACTGTACCCTTTAGACAACCCACTGATTGGGAAAAGAGATGGGCTGCGGGTAAACGTATCCCAAGGATGTTCTCCATCTCCTATGGAGATGTCCTCGGGTCCCCTACATTCAGTAAATTCTTATACATTAAACAGTGGGAGCATTTATTGGGATTTGATGCATCCGAACAATCTTGATCAGCAGCGGTCTTACTTACAAAAACTTCTATATATAGTGTTTCATTCCTGGAACTGCACTTCAAGATACTTACCCAATGGCATCTGACTCCTTGTAGACTCTTTCAGATTTCCCATCTAAATTCCCAGATGTGTTGGGTGGGCTGTAGTAAATTGGGATCCCCTGGACATATGTGGTGGGAATGCGCAAAAATCCTACGGATCTGGACCAGAGCCTTTTGGATTTGTAGTCAATTCGGGGTAGAAGGGACTATTAGCCCCCAGATGGGACTCTTTCTCCTGTTCCCTAGCAATATCCTATGCCATATCCTAAATTTATGTATTTACCTGTTCATGTCAGTTAAACTGGCTATAGCTAGAGCTTGGCGCCGACCTAAGGGCCCTAGGTGGAGCCAAGTACTTACTATAATTTCACACATTGAGAACATGGAAAGCACTATTTTTGCTGCCCAAAACAAGATCACTCTGCACTGCATGTGTTTGGAATTATGGAGACACCATTTGAGGGATAGTCCAGGTTAATATAACCCAGTAAGAGTAAGATAACTTTATGTCAAACCACACTGCCGCCTTGGGTTCTGTCAGCTATTTGTTAGGAGCCCCCTGACTTTTCATAATTTATACATGAACAGCCATCTTTAGTAAAGATCATGTGTACTGCATAAACTGGGAATTACAGAGACATCTCCAGGGGGATTGTTTAGGATAACATGGCCCAATGTGAGATAATCTCACCACAAAATATACCACTATTTTGTGTTATATTACATTATTAGGGGCATTTAATATAACTAAATCTAAATTAAAACGCAATTGGAACTTGTGGGCAGACAGTACAATTATAAACGGACAGGCCACACAGGAGTTATAACTCTTCTCCTCCTTTATACCCCTCCACCCTTTTCCTTCTCGACCTCTCTTTCTCTCCTTTCTCCCCTCCCACTTAAAGCCCCCCTTTTTTTTCTCCTCTCCCCTCTTAATGGTACTGATTGAGGTTGCCCTCCTTCTGAGAGATACATATTTAACTCCTTCCTTAACCTAAATATAATAAACTACACGTATAATTGGGAGGTACTGTGTACTAGACCGTTTTCTTTATCTTTTCATAATTCATGAGGTAACACGTCCTTAAAACTATATTGAAACTTAGTATTCCCTTGCTATTATATAGAGCACACGTCGATGCCTTCTCTCCTAATCCCCCTGTGGAAGAACGAGAAAAGGTTACTTGGTGATAGAGAAATGTGATGGGATATGATACAATTCATTTGCTACCCTCTGTTACACCGGTTAAACAATCTGATATATATTGTTCTGTTAAAATCTTGTTTCAAGACTTTTATTCTGTAAGTTAATGTTATTGTATGTATTCAGATTGCCTAGCATTGTATTTACCTTGTATCTTGCGACAATGTGTGTAACAAACATTCTAAAATTTAATAAAGAAATATTTAAAAAATAAACAAATTATTAAATAATTCTAAATAAACGTACTCAAAATATAAATAAAGAAAAGAGTGCTGAACTTTGTATTTGGTAACAAGTACTGCCATTGCAAAAGTAACATAAAAAATAAATCCTGAAAACATATCCCCCATACACACAAATTATTTATTAAATAAACAAACAGCCATACCAGCTATATAATTTGCAAGTCCCCTCTGAGGAAACATTGTGAAACGCATCAGTGGTTCATAGGAGAAGCTCTGTCCTTTTTTAACAGCGTACTTTACCAATAATTATTTTTTTGTTTGTGGGATCAAATTGGGAATTTCTTATTTATCTGCAGCTAGACTTGCATTGTAATGGCAATATTAAATATGGTTCCCGGGTTGTAGGAGCCTAGCTCATATTATTTAACAGGTAGCTGCAGTATTAAAGGGACAGTCTAGTCAGAATTAAACTTTCATGATTCAGATATGGCATGTCATTTAAACAACTTTCCAATTTTCTTTTAGCAAATTTGCTTTGTTCTCTTGGTATTCTTAGTTCAAAGTTAAACCTAGGTTGGCTCAATTGCTAATTTCTAAGCCCTTGAAGGCCACCTCTTATCTGAATGTATTTGGATTTGCTTGCAGATGGGTATGCTGGCTGTGTCAGTACAGTTGTGTAGTCCAAGCTCTTCCCTATTCTATATGTACCTCTAGTTGACTTTAGAAACTTGTATTCTAGTTAAGGTGGAATTACAGATTGTATCCTATTATCAGTATTGCTTATCTCAGCTGTTTTAGAGGTCATCTCTGGAGTTTACCAAAATAGGGTTCAGCCAGAAGAGTTGGGTAGCCCAGTTTATCTCTTAGGTGTTGACCTGTCAAATATTAATTCCGGTTTCTGTCTGAAGTTTTGTCTTCATGCTCTGTCTGGGATTTCTATTCTGAGGATTATTCTCAGATTTGAATCTAGTTCCCAGTTTTACATAGAACATTTAATTCTTTATTTAGGTTGTTGTCTTTAAGGTTCCAGGTTCATACGCCAGTTGAAATTGGTTTTCTTCTGAGAGAATTTTCAGAGGCGCATTCTATGCTTATGGCTGGCAATCTCCTTTGTGGGATCTGTTTCTATGGTTCTTCGCATTCCTGATTACAAAATGGTCAGCCGAGCTATGCAGCCTGTTTTTCCTCTTGGAATTTTGGTTAGGGATACTCAGGGTGTAACAATATCCATCTTTTGTGCCTATGCATCCGTCTAGTCTAGTGCTATTTCTTCATCCTTGGGATTTGTTGGCTAAGGTTTTCATAGAGCAGATGGTGACACCTGCATCTTGGTTATCATGTTTGTGCTAGATTTTATCAATTGTTGGGTTTTGTCTCAGTGGAGACAGCTTGGAAAGGAAGGTCGCCCAGGTTGTGGTTCCTGGTAAATAAGTGCCCGCCTTTCCTTCTTTACCATCCACTTTTCTTTGTGGACTTCATAGCTTGGGTATTAGTTCCTACAAAGAAGTATTTTCGTGGACTATCACCACTTTTGAAAGAAAACATAATTTATTCTTACCTGATAAATCCCTTTCTTTCTTGGTGGTTATAGTCCACGAAACCGCCCATTTTTTACTAGTTGGCGGCAGTTCTTGTTTGCACCTCTTTACCCTACTATCTTTCTTACTTATTTTCCTTAGCTATATGTACTACTGGGAGAGAGATGGAAGTATACTGAACGTTTTTTTGTGTGGGGTGGCTTTGCCTCCTCCTGGTGGCCAGGAAGGGAATTCTTAAAAGTAAGGATTTTCGTGGACTATTACCACCAAGAAAGAAAGGAATTTATCAGGTAAGAATAAATTGTTATCTTTAGTTGTCTTTATTTTACGTTTAGATTTATTTATTCTAAGTATTAATGAAAAATAGGCTCAACATACGTCTCATTTAATTTATATTTTAACTTTGTTTCTTTAATAACAGCACTTTACACCGGGCATATTTTCAAGGCAGTTAAGGCATATGAATGACAAAACTAATGACTGAGATAGAGCATGACGTTTTAACAAAAGTTAAATTTCAACTTCCATTATAAGACTGTAGAGTCTTTTTATGTGCACACTTTTTGAGTCACCATATATACATGAGTCTGTGATTGGCTAATGACTGTTACATGATAGGGGACAGGAAAGTGAAAGAAAACTATAAAGTTGTCTAAAAATGTCTATTTCTCCACTAAAGTTCAAATTGTGTTAGTGCATTGTCTTTTTTATTATTTATTTATTGCTTTTGTAATTCTGTTGTATTTAATGGTCCTTTTAGATGTTATCACATAGCTTTAAAGGGAAGGTACTCTAGTGTTTCTCAGAATTATGCAGTGTCTCTTAGGGGTGTATATTAATATATAATTATTAAAAATAAAATTATGGTTCCGGTCACAATCTTTCACATATCATCTCTTGATAACTAATTTTTATTTTTGTCTGGTATTGGAAGCACGTTTTTTCATGTGATCACAATCAAAAATGGATTTAGCCTCTTTCACACTTCTTAAGGTTACAGTAAGGTTCTTTTCAGTTAATAGTTTAGTGTTTAATGAAAATACACAAAAATGAAAAGAGAGAAGCGCTCATCCTGGGAACTAGCAATAGCATAATAGCTTCTTCTATGGCTAGTTACCACCCTTTTTGATCAACATGTGCCGTTCACAGAGAAGACTTCACAGTACAGTCCAGCCCCGAAATACCAGGCAATCCCTCTCTGAACGAGAGAAACAGCAAAACCACAGACATATGTTTCGGCCTATTGTGAGCCTCGTCAGTGAGGTGCAGCCATATCCCTCTAGGCACACTGAGCAGCGGGTCCATGTCTGGATTCCCGCATCACACTTAGGGAGACGTCCCTAAGTGTCATAATTTGCATAAATAAAAATTGTTCGTTCCCAGGTTGAGCGCTTCTCTCTTTTTATTTAATGAAAATACTCATTTATGTATTTGAGATTAACTTCAATTCAAATTCAATTCAAATTCATCATGCTAAATACCCCTATAAAAATAAAAAATCCCCCCAAAATAAAAACACCTCCTAATCTAATACTAAACTACCAATAGCCCTTAAAAGGGCCTTTTGTAAGGCATTGCCTTAAGTTAAACAGCTATTTTACCTCTATAAAGGTATAAAGGTATAAAGTCCCCCCAGTAAAACCCAACCAAATCCCCCCAAAATAAAAAACCTAACACTAAAAAAACTAAACTACCCATTTGTATGGGCATTCAGCTCTTTTACTGCCCTTAAAAGGGCAATTAGCTCTTTTTCAAGCACAAAAAAACCTTCATCTAAAACAAAAAACCACCCCACAAATTAAAATAAAAAAGCCTAAGACTAAACCCCAAATAGGTACTCACCGTTCCTGAAGTCAGACGGAGAAGGTCTTCTTCCAGACGGCTCCATCATCATCTATCTTCATCCGGAACTAAGGTGGCGCGGAGCTCAGGTGCAGAGCTGTCTTCCCCGATGCATGAATCCTAAGTGGTGGTCCTCGGATGCATGGAGGCTCCCTTTCATCCGATGTCCGTCGTACACTGAATATTGAATGCAATATACCGCAATCAATTTGGGGTACATTGCATTCCTATTGGCTGAAATTTTTAAATCAGCCAATAGGATTAGACCTACTGAAAACATATTGGCTGTTCAAATGAGCCAATAAGATTTAAGTAGCTCTCATCCTATTGGCTGATTTCAAAATTTCAGCCACAATAGGAATGCAAGGTACCCCAATAAATATGGGGTACCTTGCATTCAATCTTCAGTGTGCGACGGATGATCACATGAAGAGGAGCCTCGCGGCAGCCGAGAACTGCCGTCATTGAGGACCCGCCGCAGAGGATCAACGCATTGGTAAAGCCAGCTCCGCACCTCTTCTTCACGCCGCCTTTGCTCCAGATGAAGATAGAAGATGATGGAGCCGCCTAGAAGAAGACCTTCTCCGCCAGACTTCAGGAACGGTGAGTACCTATTTGGGGCTAAGTGTTAAGATTTTTTTTTTATTTTTTTTTTAAGATTAGGGGTTTAATTGGCTGGAAAAGAGCTGATTGCCCTTTTAAGGGCAGTGAAAGAGCTGAATGCTCTTTTATGGGCAATGCCCATACAAATGCCCCTTTAGGGGCAATGGGTAGTTTTTTTTTTTTTAATTAGTTTTTTTTTGGGGGGGGGGGGTTGGTGGGTGGGTGTCTTTTACTGTTAGGGGGGATTTAGTAATTTTTTAAATGTAAAACAGCTGTTTCCATCTTAATGGGGGGAGAGTCCACTGCATTCATTACTTGTGGGAATTAAGAACCTGGCCACCAGGAGGAGGCAAAGACACCCCAGCCAAAGGCTTAAATTCCTTCCCCACTCCCTTCATCCCCCAGTCATTCTTTGCCTTTTGTCACAGGAGGTTGGCAGAGAAATGTTGGAAGATTTGGAGTAGTCTCTTATGGAGGGTAGTACTCTTCAAAATGGGACTGGAGTTTTAAGTAGTCCTGTCAGCCTCTCAGTGAGAGCATGGGTGAATGTTAGAGTCCGGAAATGCAGGGAGAGTCTTTCTACGAACCCATCCCAACTCAGTTTAACAGCTTCATTAGCAATCAGCGTTGACAAGTTTTGCTGCCTGCTTTTCTTCTCTCAAGTCCATGTCAGGAGCGATGATACTACCCTGTCACACTTGAAGGGCCTTGTTCCTGTTCCACGGCGTTGATTCTGGTAAGATCGTTTCATTTATATATATTTGATAACTCAAGAAGACAGAGTCACAGTGTGGTTCCTTTATCTTTATAGAATCTAGGGTAATACCCTGGAAAGGGGGTTATTGAACAGGGGGGATTTTATTATGCATGTTGTTTATTGTGTTTCTGCTGCATTTGTGTGAGATGAGGCTCTGTCAGTGTGGAACAGTCAGTTCATTAGCGAGAGATTGAGGCGGGCTTTTTTGGCACGTCTCTCTGTCTCGCTCTTTCTATCTCTCTCGAGTGCAGGGGTGGTCCTGCATGGTACTCCATGTGACCGGGTGTGGCCTCTAACTTCCTCTTTCTCGACCTGCGTTCAGAGGAGACAAAAGCTGTTTTTCTTTCATGTAATTAGCAAGAGTCCATGAGCTAGTGACGTATGGGATATACATTCCTACCAGGAGGGGCAAAGTTTCCCAAACCTTAAAATGCCTATAAATACACCCCTCACCACACCCACAAATCAGTTTTACAAACTTTGCCTCCTATGGAGGTGGTGAAGTAAGTTTGTGCTAGATTCTACGTTGATATGCGCTCCGCAGCAGGTTGGAGCCCGGTTTTCCTCTCAGCGTGCAATGAATGTCAGAGGGATGTGAGGAGAGTATTGCCTATTTGAATGCAATGATCTCCTTCTACGGGGTCTATTTCATAGGTTCTCTGTTATCGGTCGTAGAGATTCATCTCTTACCTCCCTTTTCAGATCGACGATATACTCTTATATATATATATATACCATTACCTCTGCTGATTTTCGTTTCAGTACTGGTTTGGCTTTCTACAAACATGTAGATGAGTGTCCTGGGGTAAGTAAGTCTTATTTTCTGTGACACTCTAAGCTATGGTTGGGCACTTTTTTTATAAAGTTCTAAATATATGTATTCAAACATTTATTTGCCTTGACTCAGGATGTTCAACATTCCTTATTTTCAGACAGTCAGTTTCATATTTGGGATAATGCATTTAAATCAATCATTTTTTCTTACCTTAAAATTTTTTGACTTTTTCCCTGTGGGCTGTTAGGCTCGCGGGGGCTGAAAATGCTTCATTTTATTGCGTCATTCTTGGCGCTGACTTTTTTGGCGCAAAATTTTTTTCTGTTTCCGGCGTCATACGTGTCGCCGGAAGTTGCGTCATTTTTTACGTTCTTTTGCGTCAAAAGTGTCGGCGTTCCGGATGTGGCGTCATTTTTGGCGCCAAAAGCATTTAGGCGCCAAATAATGTGGGCGTCTTATTTGGCGCTAAAAAAAAAATAAAAAAATATGGGCGTCACTTTTGTCTCCACATTATTTAAGTCTCATTATTTATTGCTTCTGGTTGCTAGAAGCTTGTTCACTGGCATTTTTTTCCCATTCCTGAAACTGTCATTTAAGGAATTTGATCTATTTTGCTTTATATGTTGTTTTTTCTATTACATATCGTAAGATGTTCCACGTTGCAACTGAGTCAGAAGATACTTCAGGAAAATCGCTGCCCGGTGCTGGAGCTACCAAAGCTAAGTGTATCACTTTTGGTATCTGTTCCTTCAGCTGTTGTTTGTATTAAATGTTATGACAAACTTGTTAATGCAGATAACATTTCCTTTAGTACTGTTACATTACCTGTTGCTGTTCCGTCAACATCTAATACTCAGAGTGTTCCTGATAACATAAGAGATTTTGTTTCTAAATCCATTAAGAAGGCTATGTCTGTTATTTCTCCTTCTAGTATACATAAAAGTCTTTTAAAACTTCTCTTTTTTCAGATGAATTTTTAAATGAACATCATCATTCTGATACTGATAATAGTTCTTCTGGTTCAGAGGTTTCTGTCTCAGAGGTTGATGCTGATAAATCTTTGTATTTGTTCAAGATGGAATTTATTCGTTCTTTATTTAAAGAAGTATTAATTGCATTAGAAATAGAGGATTCTGGTCCTCTTGATACTAAAACTAAACGTTTAAATAAGGTTTTTAAATCTCCTGTAGTTATTCCAGAAGTGTTTCCTGTCCCTGATGCTATTTCTGAAGTAATTTCCAGGGAATGGAATAATTTGGGTAATTCATTTACTCCTTTTAAAACGTTTTAAGCAATTATATCCTGTGCCATCTGACAGATTAGAGTTTGGGACAAAATCCCTAAGGTTATGGGGCTGTCTCTACTCCTGCTATATTTTTAGCGGATGTTGCTGCAGCTTCAACTTTTTGGTTAGAAGCTTTAGCGCAACATGTAACAGATCATAATTCTCATAGCATTATTATTCTAGAACATGCTAATTATTTTATTTGTGATGCCATCTTTGATATCATTAGAATTGATGTCAGGTATATGTCTCTAACTATTTTAGCTAGAAGAGCTTTATGGCTTAAAACTTGGAATGCTGATATGTCTTCTAAGTCAACTTTGCTATCCCTTTCTTTCCAGGGTAATAAATTATTCGGTTCTCAGTTGGATTCTTTTATCTCAACTGTTACTGGAAGGAAGGGAACTTTTTTACCACAGGATAAAAAATCTGAGGTAAATTTAGGTCTAATAATTGTTTTCGTTCCTTTCATCACAACAAGGAACAAAAGCCTGATCCTTCATCCTCAGGAGCGGTATCAGTTTGGAAACCTTCTTCACTTTGGAATATATCCAAGCCTTATAGAAACCCAAAGCCAGCTCCTAAGTCCCTATGAAGGTGCGGCCCTCATTCCAGCTCAGCTGGTATGGGGCAGTTTACGTTCTTTTCAAAGAAATTTGGATCTATTCCGTTCACAATCTCTGGTTTCAGAACATTGTTTCAGAAGGGTACAGAATTGGCTTCAAGTTAAGGCCTCCTGCAAAGAGATTTTTTTCTTTCCCGTGTCCCAGTAAACCCAGCGAAGGCTCAAGCATTTCTGAAATGTGTTTCAGATCTAGAGTTGGCTGGAGTAATTATGCCAGTTCCAGTTTTGGAACAGGGGCTGGGGTTTTATTCTATCTCTTCATTGTACCAAAGAAGGTCAATTCCTTCAGACCAGTTCCGGATCTATCAATATTGAATCGTTATGTAAGGATACCAACATTCAAGATGGTAGCTGTAAGGACTATCCTGCCTTTTGTTCAGCAAGGGCATTATATGTCTACAATAGATTTACAGGATGCATATCTGCATATTCCGATTCATCCAGATCACTTTTAGTTTCTGAGATTCTCTTTTTTAGACAAGCATTACCAGTTTTGTGGCTCTACCGTTTGGCTTAGCATCAGCTCCAAGAATTTTTACAAAGGTTCTCGGTGCCCTTCTGTCTGTATTCAGAGAACAGGGTATTGGTATTTCCTTATTTGGACGATATCTTGGTACTTGCTCAGTCTTCACATTTAACAGAATCTCATACGAATCGACTTGTGTTGTTTCTTCAAGATCATGGTTGGAGGATCAATTTACCAAAAAGTTCATTGATTCCTCAGACAAGGGTAACCTTTTTAGGTTTCCAGGTAGATTCAGTGTCTATGACTCTGTCTTTGTCAGACAAGAGAAGTCTAACATTGATATCAGCTTGTCAAAACCTTCAGTCACAATCATTCCCTTTGGTAGCCTTATGCATGGAAATTTTAGGTCTTATGACTGCTGCATCGGACGCGATCTCCTTTGCTCATTTTCACATGCGACCTCTTCAGCTCTGTATGCTGAACCAATGGTGCAGGGATTACACAAAGATATCTCAATTAATATCTTTAAAACCGATTGTACGACACTCTCTGACGTGGTGGACAGATCACCATCGTTTAGTTCAGGGGGCTTCTTTTGTTCTTCCGACCTGGACTGTAATTTCAACAGATGCAAGTCTTACAGGTTGGGGAGCTGTGTGGGGGTCTCTGACGGCACAAGGGGTTTGGGAATCTCAGGAGGTGAGATTACCGATCAATATTTTGGAACTCCGTGCAATTTTCAGAGCTCTTCAGTCTTGGCCTCTTCTGAAGAGAGAGTCGTTCATTTGTTTTCAGACAGACAATGTCACAACTGTGGCATACATCAATCATCAAGGAGGGACTCACAGTCCTCTGGCTATGACAGAAGTATCTCGAATTCTGGTTTGGGCGGAATCCAGCTCCTGTGTAATCTCTGCGGTTCATTTCCCAGGTATAGACAATTAGGAAGCGGATTATCTCAGTCGTCAAACGTTGTATCCGGGCGAATGGTCTCTTCACCCAGAGGTATTTCTTCAGATTGTTCAAATGTGGAAACTTCCAGAAATAGATCTGATGGTTTCTCATCTAAACAAGAAACTTCCCAGGTATCTGTTCAGACCCCGGGATCCTCAGGCGGAGGCAGTGGATGCATTATCACTTCCTTGGAAGTATCATCCTGCCTATATCTCTCCGCCTCTAGTTCTTCTTCCAAGAGTAATCTCCAAGATTCTGAAGGAATGCTCGTTTGTTCTGCTGGTAGCTCCAGCATGGACGGATTCTTTTTCGGATGGCCTCTTGCCAACCGTGGGCTCTTCCGTTAAGACCAGACCTTCTGTCGCAAGGTCCTTTTTTCCATCAGGATCTCAAATCTTTAAATTTAAGGGTATGGAGATTGAACGCTTGATTCTTGGTCAAAGAGGTTTCTCTGACTCTGTGATTAATACTATGTTACAGGCTCGTAAATCTGTATCTAGAGAGATATATTATAGAGTCTGGAAGACTTATATTTCTTAGTGTCTTCTCATCATTTTTCCTGGCATTCTTTTAGAATTCCGAGAATTTTTTTACAGTTTCTTCAGGATGGTTTAGATAAAGGTTTGTCCGCAAGTTCCTTGACAGGACAAATCTCTGCCCTTTCTGTTCTTTTTCACAGAAAGATTGCTAATCTTGCTGATATTCATTGTTTTGTACAAGACTTGGTTCGTATAAAACCTGTCATTCAGTCAATTTCTCCTCCTTGGAGTTTGAATTTGGTTCTGGGGGCTCTTCTAGCTCCTCCTTTTGAACCCATGCATTCATTTGGACATTAAACTTCTTTCTTGGAAAGTTTTGTTTCTTTTGGCCATCTCTTCTGCCAGAAGAGTCTCTGAATTATCTGCTCTTTCTTGTGAGTCTCCTTTTCTGATTTTTCATCAGGATAAGGCGGTGTTGCGAACTTCTTTTGAATTTTTTCCTAAGGTTGTGTATTCTATCAACATTAGTAGAGAAATTGTGGTTCCTTCATTATGTCCTAATCCTAAGAATTCTAAGGAGAAATCATTGCATTCTTTGGATGTTGTTAGAGCTTTGTAATATTATGTTGAAGCTACTAAGTCTTTCCGAAAGACTTCTAGTCTATTTTTCATCTTTTCTGGTTCTAGAAAAAGCCAGAAAGCTTCTGCCATTTCTTTGGCATCTTGGTTGAAATCTTTAATTCATCATGCCTATGTCGAGTCGGGTAAAACTCCGCCTCAAAGGATTACAGCTCATTCTACTAGGTCAGTTTCTACTTCCTGGGCGTTTAGGAATGAAGCTTCGGTTGATCAGATTTGCAAAGCAGCAACTTGGTCCTCTTTGCATACTTTTACTAAATTCTACCATTTTGATATGTTTTCTTCTTCTGAAGCAGTTTTTGGTAGAAAAGTACTTCAGGCAGCGGTTTCAGTTTGAATCTTCTGCTTATGTTTTCATTAAACTTTAGGTGTGGATTATTTTCAGCAGGAATTGGCTGTCTTTATTTTATCCCTCCCTCTCTAGTAACTCTTGCGTGGAAAGATCCACATCTTGGGTAGTCATTATCCCATACGTCACTAGCTCATGGACTCTTGCTAATTACATGAAAGAAAACATAATTTATGTAAGAACTTACCTGATAAATTAATTTCTTTCATATTAGCAAGAGTCCATGAGGCCCACCCTTTTTGTGGTGGTTATGATTTTTTTGTATAAAGCACAATTATTCCAATTCCTTATTTTATATGCTTTCGCACTTTTTTCTTATCACCCCACTTCTTGGCTATTCGTTAAACTGATTTGTGGGTGTGGTGAGGGGTGTATTTATAGGCATTTTAAGGTTTGGGAAACTTTGCCCCTCCTGGTAGGAATGTATATCCCATACGTCACTAGCTCATGGACTCTTGCTAATATGAAAGAAATGAATTTATCAGGTAAGTTCTTACATAAATTATGTTGTTGTAGTCCGGGTCATAGGAGGTGGTGAGTGCCCCGGCCATAGGGATATAATGGTGCCATTTATTTTTTGATCAAGTCCGAAATAAAGGCACAAGCTATGGAGGACTCTGATATGTTAGAGGATACTCCCTCTTTATCTAAACCTGTTAACTGTGTATATTGTGAGGAGGTTCCAGTCGAACCACCTACCCAACTCTGTTCCACATGCTTTGACAATATTGCTATATCCAAAAAGAATAAAGTATTTAGTACGACTGAGCCGTCCACCTCTGAAGGTTCTCCGCCCCGCGAGGTGCGTTTTTTTACAATCCTCTCCATTTACACAAGCAGTTCCCCAGGGCACTACTAATCCTCCTGCGGGAAGGGCCATTTGGCCTCCAGACTTCGCCGATCAGTTACAAACGCAAAGGTACGCACTGCTATCCGTCTCAGGGGTCTTGACTCCGCTGGATGTCTCAGATAGATTATCTGCTAAGGAGGACAACTCCGAATTATCGGAGGATGTTGCTTCTGGGTCGGAATTGGCTACTTCTAGGCCTCCGTCTGTGGAGGAACCAGATTTTAAATTTAACATGGAGCATTTGCGCTTTCTGTTGAAAGAGGTGCTTGCTACGTTGGAGGTACCGGAACCGAAGCTACCGGAGGAACCTTCGATCCCTAAACTGGATAGGGTTTACAAGGACAGGGTAGTGCCCCAGGCCTTCCCGGTTGCAGTCAAGATGGCTAACATTATTAAGAATGCATGGGAGAAACATGGTTCGTCCTTTTCCCCCTCTTCTTCTTTTAAAAAGCTTTTCCCTGTTCCGGATGCGCAGTTTGAACTGTGGGGAACCGTCCCTAAGGTGGATGGTGCTATCTCCATTCTCGCTAAGAGAACGACTATTCTGCTAGAGGATAGCTCCTCTTTCAAGGAACCCATGGATTAAATGATGGAGTCCATGTTGCGGAAGATGTTCCAATTCATGGGGTTCGTTTTCCAACCGGCGGTGGTTGCTACGGTGGCTGGTGCAGCTACCTACTGGTGTGACGCTCTATCAGCAATGGTCGAGGTGCAGACTCCCCTCGATGAGATTCTAGAACGAATCAAGGCTTTAAGGGTAGCACATTCGTTCATTTGTGATGCTAACATGCAGATTATTCGCCTGAATGCTAAGACTTCAGGTTTTTCGGTTTTAGCCCGCAAGGCTCTGTGGCTAAAGTCGTGGTCTGCTGACATGACTTCCAAGTCTCGCTTGCTTTCCCTCCCATTCAAAGGGAAAATTTTGTTTGGCCCGGGCCCAGGAATCTATCATATTTACGGTCACGGGTGGCAAGGGTGCCTTCTTGCCTCAGGATAAGAAGGCTAAACCTAAGGGGTCTACTTTTCGTCCCTTTTCGTACGGACAAGTTTCAGCGCCAGCAGCCTGCCGCAAAGTCTGAGCTGTCCAAGGGATCTTGTAAGCCAGCTAACTCTTGCAACAAGTCCAAGCAGAACAAGAAGCCAGCCGAGTCAAAGTTGGCATGAAGGGGCGGCCCCAGATCCGTCCTTGGATCAGGTAGGGGGCAGACTATCTCTTTTTGCGGAGGCCTGGAGAAGAGACGTTATAGACCCTTGAGTTCTGGAGGTCGTAGCCCGGGGTTACAGGATAGATTTCAAGTCCTATCCGCCCAGAGGCAGATTCCTCCTGTCAAACATATCTTCAAGACCAGAAAAGAGAGACGCCTTCCTGGGGTGTGTGAGGGATCTCTCATTTCTCGGGGTAATTTTCCCAGTCCCTACAGCAGAAAGAGGTCTGGGGTATTATTCAAACCTTTTCGTGGTCCCAAAGAAGGAGGGCATGTTTTCATCCAATTCTAGACCTAAAGGCCCTAAACAAGTTTTTGTCAGTTCCATTGTTCAAGATAAAGATGATCAGGTCAATTTTGCCCCTGGTTCAAGAGGGGCAATTCATGATGACTATAGACCTGAAGGACGCTTACCTTCATGTTCCAATCCACAAGGATCACTTCAGGTTTCTAAGATTCACTTTCCTAGACCAGCACTTCCAGTTTGTGGCCCTTCCGTTTGGTCTGGCGACTGCCCCAAGAGTCTTTACAAAACTTCTGGGAGCTCTTCTCGCAGTAGCAAGAGCCAGAGGGATTGCAGTGGCACCTTATCTAGATGATATCCTGGTCCAGACTCCATCCTACAGTCTTGCGGAGGATCTCTCAAGAGCTCTTCTCGTTCTCCTTCTGCCCCACGGGTGGAAGATAAACGAAGGAAAGAGTTCATTGGTCCCAAGCAACAGCTTGGAATTCCTGGGTACGATAATAGATTCTTCAGCCATGAACTATTCTGGACAGATCAGTGACGTTGCAAGCTTGCGTCCAACTGTCTATCTCTTCAGACATCCTCCAGGACATCTTTGGCCAGGTGTATGGACATGATCGGGCTTATGGTATCCAGCATAGATGTCATTCCATTTGCCAGGTTCCATCTCAGACCTCTTCAGCTGTGCATGTTGAGACAATGGAACGGCGATCATTCAGATCTGTCCCAACATATATCTCTGGACATACAGATGCAAGTCTGTCATGATAGGGAGCTGTTGGGGGTGCCAGAAAATCACAGGGCAGATAGACTCAATAGGAGTCTAGTCTACCTATAAATATTCTGTAACTTTGATCGATATTTAATGCTCTGAGGGCTTGGCCCCCCTCTGGGGTTGTCCCGATTCATCAGATTCCAGTCGGATAACATTACCTCGGTGGCTTACATAAACCATCAGGGGGGTACGAGAAGTTCCCTAGCCTTGAGGGAAGTATCTAGGATTCAGGAATGGGCAGAGACTCACAATTGCTCGCTCTCAGCGATCCACATTCCGGGTGTGGACAACTGGAAAGCAGATTTTCTGAGCAGACAGACGTTTCATCCAGTGGAATGGTCTCTCCGTCCGAAGATATTCACGGAGATCTGCAGCAGATGGGGTACGCCGGAGATAGACCTCATGGTGTCCAGACTCAATTGCAAGCTACCCAGATATGGGTCGCGATCCAGGGATCCCCAGGCGGAACTGATAGATGCCTTGGTGGTACCCTGGGACTTCAACCTAATTTCCACCGTTGCTTCTTCTACCTCGTGTAGTGGCCCGCATCAAGCAGGAGCAAGCTTCGGCTATTCTGATTGCTCCGTCATGGCCGAGGAGGATGTGGTTTGCGGATCTGGTGGGGATGTCGTCATCTCCACTGTGGAGGTTACCTTGTCGCAGGGATCTGCTGGTTCAAGGTCCTTTTTTACATCAAAATCTCGATTCTCTGAGGCTGACTGCATGGAGATTCAACGGCCAGTCTTAGTCCAGAGAGGATTTTCGGAGAAAGTGATTGACACTCTCGTTCAGGCCAGGAAGCCGGACACTCAACGCATCTACCACAAGGTGTGGAGGACCTACTTGTCCTGGTGTGAGGAACAAGAATATCCCTGGCATAAGGTCAGGGTATCCAGGATTTTGGCCTTTTTCCAGGACAGTCTGGATAAAGGTCTTGCCGCCAGTTCCCTAAGGGGACAGATCTCTGCTTTATCTGTACCGTTGCATAAGAAGCTTGCAGAGCTTTCTGACATTCAGTCCTTTGTTCAGGCTCTGGTTAGGATTAGGCCTGTCTTCAGGAATTCGGCTCCTCCTTGGAGATTAAACTTGGTTCTTAAGGTTTTGCAGAGGGCTCCACTTGAGCCTATGCATGCTCTTGACATTAAGGTTCTTTCATGGAAAGTCCTGTTATTACTGGCTATTGCATCGGCACGCAGAGTCTCTGAGTTGGCGGCCTTGTAATGCGAGCCGTCCTACTTAGTTTTTCATGCTGATAAGGCTGTTCTTCTCACTGGATTGGGATTCCTTCCCAACGTAGTGTTGAGTCGTAACATCAATCAGGAAATAGTAGTTCCTTCTTTGTGTCCTAACCCTTCTTCTTCGAAGGAGAGGTTAATTCATAATATGGATGTGGTTCGGGCTTTGAAGTTTTATCTTCAGGCCACAAAAGAGTTCAGACAGACCTTATCTGTTGTGTACTCAGGGAAGTGCAGGGGGCAAAGGGCCTCTGCCACTTCTCTATCATTTTGGTTGAGGAGTATGATCCGTCTGGCATATGAGACAGTGGAACACAAGCCTCCTCAGAGGATTACGGCTCACTCGACTAGAGCTGTGGCCTCTTCTTAGGTCTTGAAGAATGAGGCTTCTATGGAGCAGATTTGTAAGGCGGCCACTTAGTCTTCCTTACATACTTTTGCAAATTTTTATAAATGTAATGTTTTTGCTTCGGTGGAAGCAGCTTTTAGGAGAAAGGTTCTGCAGGCTGTGGTGCCCTCATTTTAGGGTCCGCCTCCTTTTGCCCTCACGTTTTTTTCATTCAGTGTCCTCTAGAGCTTGGGTATTTGTTCCCACAAGTAATGCATGAAGCAGTGGACTCTCCTCCCATTAAGATGGAAAACACAAATTATGCTTACCTGATAATTTAATTTCCATCTGTGAGAGGAGAGTCCACTGTCCCCGCCCGTTTCTCCGGTGTGCGGACCTAAATTTAATTTTATTCTTCTGGCACTATTTATACCCTGATATTTCTCCTACTGTTCCTTGTTCCCTTGGCAGAATGACGGGGGGATGAGGGGAGTGGGGGAGGTATTTAAGCCTTTGGCTGGGGTGTGTCTGCCTCCTCCTGGTGGCCAGGTTGTTAATTCCCACAAGTAATGAATGAAGCAGTGGACTCTCCTCCCACTTAGGTCAGTGCTCTACAAAAGACCCTTTTAAGGGCTATTGGTAGTTTAGATTGGGGGTGTTTTTATTTTGGGGCGCTTTTTTATTTTCATAGGGATTAGGTATATTTTTTATTTTTTTATCATTTTGTTTATTTTTTTCTGTAATTTTAGAGTTTTTTATTCTTTGTAATTTAATGTTAGGATTTTTTATTTTAATTGTAATTTAGTAGTATTTGGGGTTAATTTAGGGGGTGTTAGGTTAAGGGGCTTAGTTATTGAATTAGTTATTTGCATGGGGGGGTGGCGGTATAGGGGTTAATAGGTTAATTAGGTTTATTGCGATGTGGGGGTTTGTCGGTTTAGGGCAGGGGTGTCCAAACTTTTTTGGAAGAGTGCCAGATTTCATGAAGTGAACATGTGCGAGGGCCGAAAATTTTGCCTGACATTCTTTGAACCATTTTAAAATAAATGCAAATTAACTATATTATGCAAAGTTTATTGAAAACGGCATACTTTTGCATTTTGTGACTTGGATGACAAATCTAAACAGGTGTTAAATCACTCTGCCTTTAATATAAAAAAACAGGAAGCTGAAATATGTCAGGAACATTGTAAAGTACATTACACAAACTAATAAAGGTTGTCTGTCAGCTTTTAAGTTCAGAAAATGTGAACAGGAACATAACCCCAAGTATACATGTGTTCAAATATATTTATAACAACGTTTCTCCCAAGAAAAAACTGTGTATGCTGTGCCTTTTACGTTTTTACATTGAATGACATGTCATAAATTGAACTTTTTATACCTTGAAATATCTCCTTGCTTATTCCTGTGAGACGTTTTGGTGCTATTATGAAAATTGGCCAGATTCCTATGCGTCCGATATCTCGCGAGATTTGGGCTTTCCCCTTCTTTCTGTGCCGGCTGATGACGTCAAACCAAAGATCTCAGGAGTCCTGAGCGGCACTCGGGGACTCACTGAGCGGCGCTCTGGGACTTAACTGAGCGGCGGTCGGGGACTCACTGGGGGGCCGTATAATGTTTATTTGGAAAATTATCTGTGGGGTCATATCAGTCCGGTACTCGTGCCGCAATTGGCCCACGGGCCGGACTTTGGTCATGCCTGGTTTAGGGGTTAATAGGTTTATTGCGATGTGGGGGTTTTGTGGTTAGGGGTTAATAGATTAACTTGGTTTATTGTAATGTGGGGGGCTGGCGGTTTAGGGGTTAATATTTTAATTATGTTATTGGCGGTTTAGGGGTTAATTTATTGTTTGCTATGTGGGGTTGGCGGTTTCGGTGTTTGTTAATACTTTGTGCGGGCGGTTTATTTGTTTTTTACTTATTTTGTGCGGGCGGTTGTGTGTGTGTGTTTTTTTTATTTTTATTTTTTACAAATTTAAGGCTTCGAATTTGCCTACGCTGCATCCAGGTGGATTCCGAAAATGGCAGGGTGGTGAAAGAATCCACCGCAGGTTTTGCTGCTTTGCTGCATCCAGGTGGATTCTGTTGGCTACCTCACGCAACCAACATTCTTTTGGCTACCTCACGCAGCCAACATTCTTTTGGCTGCCTCGCACAGGCAACATTCTTTTGGCTTTTTTGCGCAGCCAATATTCCTTTGAGAATGCGTGTGCAACTGGCGACACAGACGGACGCGTTACAAATGTGTGTATATGTATATATATATATATATATATATATAAATATATAATGTGTGTGTGTATTGTCTTGCTAACGGTCTCACGAGTACTGATGAAAATGGAGGCTGACACAAGAATGCAGTATAATAATAATAGGATTTACTGTGCACGTATTACAGTCATTAAGCAGTAATCAGATTCTTCAGACCTACATGTAAGCTTCTAACTAAACACTCTGAAATACAGATCGCGCCACAGCTATTTGTAATTTTTCCTAGACATATACAAAACATAAAAACGCATTTTTATATTAAAAAAAAAAATTGCAGCAGCTGTGTAAGAAATGTGGCTTTTGGCTCTATTTAAAATTGAGTAAGTTTCTCCCCTTACTGGTAATCTTTAGTGAAATTACCTCCCCCAGTATATATATAGTCTGTAGTCATGTGTTTTTAATAAAATACTCACTTTCAAAACTATGTTCATTTCCAGGTTGCTTCTAGAGTTGTTGGAACTTCTGTTTGATAAGTTTAATGCCGTTGCTGCTGCCCATTCAGTGGTTCTTGGACATCTACAACAGATTGTGACCTCTCCCACAAGCCAACAAGATGGGGATATCAAGCTGTACGACATGGCCGATGTGTGGGTGAAGATTCAGACAGTGCTGCAGGTGAGACATCTGATGCTGGGTGTTTTTACTTTATTCTTGAGTTTGCTGAACTCCACATATAAATGTTATCCTAGAACATTTCTTTATTGAACATATTTCCAAAAATTAACATTCACAAACATTGTACGAGACAACAATACCCAAGACCAAAAATTCTTAAAGACAGGTTGGGGGAGAATGCAGTAACTTTCCAACATCAATTTATACACTTCTGCGTAGCTCCCCCAATTTTTTTCTATCTCCTTCGTGCCAAAGAACCCATGACAGGTACTGCCACCAGCAATGAGGTCTGGGTCCTTGGGGTCTACCACACTTTCATAAAACTACCATCTGTTCCCTGATATACAAATAAATCTTTAATTTTAGAGGGTTTCATTCTTGATTTGTAGCTGTACTACATCCAGATCTGAAGAGCTCTGCGATCTAGAAATTCTGAGTATGACTATTCAAATGTATGTATGGATCGTGTAAAGAGTTGCTTCTTGTTCCAAGCCTTCTTAAAGGATTACTTTCCGTTATAATTTTTAAGACAAACAACTAACATATTAAAGTTAATAAACATTAATTAAAACCTACTGACCTATATTTTCTCCAAAATGAAGTTTCATAACGTTATAAAATATATCTTTTATTCCCCGATGATGTCACGTTATCCTGCCCACTATTTTCAGCACTGCATGTTCAAAATACTTAAACCAATGAAATTGTGTTTAAAGCGTCATTTTGAAACCTAGGTATTGTAAACGGATTGGTACAGAGCAAAGGATACCCACGGAGTGGGTTTGGAAAACAATTAAATTTGCAGACAAGATTTCTGATATACGGTAGGGATATGTTAATGAAATGCTATTGATAAAAAGCGTATTTGGGGTAGTTAGTTAGTAACAGGCATAGAAAATATTTACTTACAGTGGCCCTTTAAAGAATTACAATTTTAAATTATTAAAAAGATAACTAAATTTGAATATGTTGGATGATGCTTTATCTCCCATTAAAGGGACAGTAAAGTCAAAATTCAGACAGAACATTTAATTTAGAGCAGTTTTCTCGTATGAGGATGATATCCCATAGGGATTCCTTAACATGTGAGATACAATTCCCACCACTAGGAAGAGGCCAAGAACCCACACAAGAGCTTCAATCCCTCCCACCTTCCATCTCTTCTCATTTTGGTTCTTGGCCTCCTAGGAGAAGGCTGAAAATAGAGGTGCTCCAGCTATTTGCTAATGGATTATTTTTGGGAGCTCAGATCAATGAAAGACCCTTTATCCCTAACGCATGCGATTCAGAGAAAAGCAATTAATGATCTCCAGCACTCTAAAGGACATAGAAGCATAGGAATACAAGGTTATGATGCAGTCATGTGACTGCTATTGAAAAGCATTGAAAAGCAGTGCATTTATTAAAATAGCCAGGAGGTGGAACTGACCGCTTATGTTGCAGCAAAGCCAAGCAAGCTGATATTAATCAGTTTAACCAGACCTGAGCTATCGAGCAGATTTCAAAGGAACAAGATCTTCTTGTCTATAAATCAGTCCAGATCGGAATGCATAGAAAGAACTGTTAGCAGAAAAAATGCAAGTTGAGTCTGTGTTGTGTGATTATTTTATTAGGTTTATAATGCTGTTTAGCAAATGTTTTTATTCATTTAACTTAGTTTAATTATATATTCTGTGTTGTGTGATTATTTTATTAGGTTTATAATGTTGTTTAGCATTTAAAGTCTTCATTTCAAAGCTTTAAAAATAATGTATTAGGTGTTACTTATGACAATTTTGAGAGGGGCCTTGAACCTATCTCCCTTACTTTCCATTGACTTATATTATAAACTTGGTTTCAATTTACAACGGTTTTGATTTACAACCATTCCTTCTGGAACCTAACCCCGGCGTAAACTGAGGGCTACCTGTATATCCCTATGGGATTTCAGCCTTAGCTACCCTCTGTCCCTTAGCCCCCCCCCCCTGTGGGATCAAGTCATTTCCTCTAAGATCCTCTGCTGTATATGTACAAGCACTGGATTTGCGCTCTACTGGATACAGCTTCAGACAAGCTCAGTGGAGGGGTGCTACTTAAAGGTAAGTCCCTATCAAGTACTCACACAGTTCACAGGCTATTATAAGGTACTGGATAACGGTAAGCATAGCCAGGGGACTAAACAAAGCTACACTCTGTCATTTTTGCTCTTAAAGTGAAGGTCAATTTTCATGTGAAAGTGTCCGGTTTTTAAAAAAAAACTATTAAAAACAGGGACACTTTCATTCATGAAAATTGACATAGCACCGTATTTTAATAATACTTACCTTGTTCTTCGGAAACGCTGGATCGCCGTTCTGAAACGATGCCCCGTCTGCTTCTTCCTTGTTTACTTACCCAGCAATGACGAAACCGGCTTCCTCCAATCACAGCGTTTCCTCAGGCAATGATTACCCCGTGGGGGGGGGAGCCGTGATTAGAGGATGCCGGAATCGGCATTGCTGACGTATGCAGAGGCTTGCGACGGCTGGTGAAGCACTGGAGCGGCTTCAAGAAGAAAAGGTAAGTATATTTTTAAAAAAACGGCTGAAATGTCAATTTTCATAAATGAAAGTGCCCTTGTTTTTAATAGTTTTTTTAAAAACCGGGCACTTTCACATGAAACTCGACCTTTACTTTAAGGGTTTATATAAACCTTTTATTATGCCTGATATTTGGAGTCTTCCTCATTTACAAGCCCCTTTTAGTTTCATACTGATTGTTAAAGTGAATGTCAAGTTTGATGAATCCGTGCTTGGCATTCAAAACTTGACATTCACTTTAATGCTTGGCAGCAAGAGCGCTGCTTTCGGTTATTAATTTTGTCAGATTCATTACTGTAGGATTAATATAGCTGCCTGGGAATGAGTTTTCTTTTGTACCCGTCCATTTTTCCAAGCACTGCATTCACCTTAACTTCTATTCCGGGCCGCTTTAGTGAAAAAAAATAGAGCCGCAAGCTTTTAGTTCCTCGGCCTGTCTGTTGTATGTACAGCGTTTGTCCTTAGGCTCTCCCTGCAAACACTTTTTTTTCCAGTGGCTTCTCCAGCCTAACAGAGGAGCAGCTGCGGTTTTGTAGTTATCTCTAGCGCAGGGGAAATGGGTGACACTTGCATAGTTTTCTGTTTGTGACAAAATTACGTGGTAGGGTTTTTGATATTATTTCCCCTATTTTTGTGTAATCGGTTCGTGCTTTACAAATTTCAATATTTTAACCCCAAATAGAGAATTTTTTTTATTTTTTTTTACTAACGAGTTTTAGTATCATTGAGACCACAATCTTAAAGTGGCAATATTTTCTCTCCATTACACATTATAGTCAACTTGCTATATTGTAATGTGTTCTATGACAGTTTTTTTTTTTTTTTTTTACTCATTTTAGAGTCTATTAAGTTTGATGTGTGTGTGTGTATATATATATATATATATATCTCTGATGAAGCGCATGTGAGCATGCGCGAAACGCGTCAGTTCTAGCACCCCTTGCACACTGTGATTGTGCTCCATACTTTTTGTTTGAATAAATCCAATTTGGCATAGAGCTCTGGTTCCTCGTTTTTCTCTTAAATTCTATTAAGTTTGATGTGTGTGTATGTATGTATGTGTGTGTGTATATATATATATATTTGCATAGTATTACACTGTGTGTTCCTTATGCTTAAGAATTGTATGAGCAGTTACTGTGCATTCAAAGCATAATCAGAGTTTTCTCTTAGATTCTGTTATGTAATGCACAGGAGCGTGACACTTTGCCTGTCAGCTATAAAAAGCGCATCTATTAATTAATAACTTTCTGGCCCAATAGCATTCTTGTATTATTATATAAGTATATCTATCTTGAGCCATACTGTACAGTATATATTGTCTACTCCTGTATATTTGTGTATATGTATGTGTGTGTGTGTGTGTGTATATATGTATATATATATATAAGTTTGCAGGGTGTGTGCACTCTCACCAAAAGTTGTTCAACAGCTGCCAGGGTGCTCTGTAAGTATCCAATCTCAAACGAAAAAAGAAGCACTCACTGGTCTTCAGTCGACAAACGGATATATTTATTAGAATGTGACGTTTAAGGGTAAACACACCCCTTCTTCTGACAGAAGACTCGAAATGTCACATTCTAATAAATATATCCGTTTGTCGACTGAAGACCAGTGAGTGCTTCTTTTTTTGTTTATATATATATATATAATTCAAGAAAGCAAGCACTCACGATTCTTTTTCACACATCAACCCAGGGTGCTTCCAACAGGTAAAACAACATTTAAGCAAAAGGATGCACTCTCCAGGATTTCTGTAGCCATTGCCTTTATTGTAATGTTTCCGGATTTCACCCCCTTCGTCAGACACCAACAAATGACAACAACATACTCGCCCCCACCGTGACTTATATAATATTTGCAAGATGGAGCGCCAAGACGCAACTCCATATTTCGTAATCAAAACATAAATATAACAATATACAGCATATACACAAATCGTCTGTGATACAGATTCGGTAGGAGGATGGGTCATAACCAAATGTATATAGATAACCCCCTCTACTACAACATTACTTCTGTGGATAGCTCAACGCTGATTAGTGTACATTCGTTGCCATAGCAACCAAACATAAACATCAAGCAGCAATAGTATACTAAGTAGCGATTAACCCTTTCGTGACAGGGTTAAAGTGTCTACATCGGAACACCTGTTCCGATGTAGACAAATTGAAACTACGCGATCGTGCATACGATCGCGAGATTTCAATTATTGGATCGCATCTGGGGGGCGTCCCTACAACCCTAGGAACGCCCTCCAGACCGCGATCAAGTCCTTGAAGCGCAGAAGGCTTCAGGACAGCCGTTTGATATGACGTTCTATTCCGTCATAACGGCTTTAAAGCCCAGTGTAAATATGACGGAATAGAACGGCATAACGGCGTTAAAAGGTTAAAAACATAGTAGCAATCGTGTAAAAAGCAATGAAGCGATCATACAATCATGTGAAACATTAACTGGCAGGTAACAGCAGCTGTCAGGTTAACCCAAAGTACTTGCTCAATGTCAATCACGGTACTAGCAGATCTTATATCGCACCTTACTCTCAATTCATAATAGTTATCATGACATTTAGCATACAGATTAAGGCCCCTGTTAGCATTTTCAACTAACACTAAGAGTTAATAACAACATATGTACCTCCATGCCCTGCTTATCATGATATCATAGGAATTGCAGACATGAGCCTGTCATTATTTCAATATAATTATCAATATAGTAGAAAACAGTTTAGTTCAGGGTGGGGAAAAGCTAGATCACCACGTTTCCTGCTTTTTAGAAAATATTAATCACTGTGGCTTATGCTTTTTATACTTTTATACTATATATATATAAAACAATGGCTTGCACTCACTGGTCTTTTGCAAAAATCGTGCCTTTAATGTAACGTTTCGGGGACCGTATCCCCTTCCTCATCAGGTCTTAGGAAGGGGATACGGCCCCCAAAACGTTACATTAAAGGCACGTTTTTTGCAAAAGACCAGTGAGTGCAAGCCATTGTTCCTGTTTGCACCCTGGCAAGTTGGCTTGAAGTGAGAGTGTTATATATATATATATTACTATGGCTTCTGATTTTGAACATAATAATAAAATATGTATCCGGGGCCCCTATATTCATTAGCGCTAACCAATATACAAACAGGTAGATCAAATCTGTCAGGGAAACCAATGAAAACCTGTAAGGAAAACACGTTAGAAGATAATTGAAATAAACTTTGAGAGATCAAAGGAAGCAATACCAGTCTAAATGAGACTGCTCCACCTTGCTTCTTTCTGATGAACAATTTTGCCTTTTGTCACCACCTCATGGAAGTAGGTATGCATTATCGATTATAGTGTATTTCAAATCCACTACGGTATGTCTGTAGAGAAAGAGAGTATTTTTCTTTTCTTGCAAAGTCCAACCTTTATCACCCAGTAGAAAATGTAGGTTTGTAACTGGGACACAGGAGCTTGGTAAGAAGTTATGTAGTGCTGGGTACATGAGTAGGGACACACAATGACACTGATTTATATTAAGAAAAGTAATATCTATACATAAAACTGAAGAAACAAAACACAAGGGGGTCCATCCGATAAAAATCGTCGGCCGCAAAAGCCGGCGACGCCAATATTTGCACGGATTTGGTATCACATATACGGCGTAACCTAGAAGTTACGCGCGTATATTTCTGCCGTCGCCCGTAGTTTTTTGGGCTATAGGCAGGTATACCAAACCCGCGCAGTTTGGTATCCAATATGCAGCGTAAGGACTTACGTGGCGAAAATGGAGAAAACTTACTCCATTTTCACCTCGCCACAAAAAGCAGCCGTAAGAAGAAGCCTTACGCTGACTATTGGAGCCCCGTAACTCCCTAAACTGGCTGCTAAAATAAACCTAACACCTAACGCATGCGCAATGTCTATCTCCCTGTCAACCGCGATCTGCTAAAATAAACCTAACACCTAACGCATGCGCAATGTCTATCTACCTGTCAACCGCGATCCCCCCCCCCGAAATCCCTAATAAAGTTATTAACCCCTAAACCTCCGCCATCTACATAAACTAACCCCCTACTGTGAGCCCCTAAAACCGCCGCCATCTACCTTATCTATCCCCTAATTAGAACCCCTTACACCGCTGTCATCTACCTTATCTATCCCCTAATCTGACCCCTTACACCGCCGCCACCTATATAAAAATTATTAACCCCTAATCTAATCCCCCTATACCGCCGCCAGCTATATTAATATTATTAACCTCTAATGTAAGCCACTTACACCGCCGCCATCTCTATTAAAATGATTAACCCCTTATTTAATCTACCTACCCCGCCGCCAGCTATATTATCTATATTAACCATAAGTATATTATAGTTAATATAGGTATTACATTATATATATTAACTATATTAACCCTAATTATATTAGGGTTAATATAGTTAATATAGTTACTATAGTATTTATATAAACTATATTAACTCTATCTAACCCTAACACCCCTAACTAAATTTATATTAAATTAATCTAATTCATTTATAAACTAAAATATTCCTATTTAAATCTAAATACTTACCTATAAAATAAACCCTAAGATAGCTACAATATAATTAATAATTACATTATAGCTATGTTAGGGTTAATATTTATTTTACAGGTAAATTGTTAATTATTTTAACTAGGTATAATAGGTATTAAATAGTTATTAACTATTTAATATCTACCTAGTTAAAATAATTACCCAATTACCTGTAAAATAAATCCTAACCTAAGTTACAAATACACCTACACTATCAATAAATTAAATAAACTACAAACATCTATCTAAAAATACAATTAAATTAACTAAACTAAATTACAAAAAAAAACAAACACTAAATTACAAAAAATAAAAAAAGATTACAAGATTTTTAAGCTAATTACACCTATTCTAAGCCCCCTAATAAAATAATAAACCCCCATTCTATTGGCTGTTCCGATCAGCCAATAGAATGCGAGCTCAATCTGATTGGCTGATTGGATCAGCCAATCGGATTGAACTTGAATCTGATTGGCTGATTCAATCAGCCAATCAGATTTTTTTAACTTAATTCCGATTGGCTGATAGAATCCTATCAGCCAATCGGAATTCGGCGGACGCCATCTTGGATGACGTCATTTAAAGGTACCTCATTCCAAGTTCAGTAGTCGGCCGGGATGGATGCTCCGCAGCGGTGGAGCGAAGAAAGAAGATTGAAGATGCCGCCGGAAGAATGAAGACTTTGCTGCCGCTTGGAGGAAGACGTCGCCGGAGGAAGAATTCTTCTTTGCCGCTTCGAGGAAGACATCGCCAGAGGAGGAATTCTTCTTTGCCGCTTCGAGGAAGACATCGCCCGGATCGGATCAGGAGTTCGGCCCGGTGTGGTGAAGACAAGGTAGGGAGATCTTCAGGGTGGTAGTGTTAGGCTTTTTTAAGGGGGGTTTGGGTGGTTTTAGAATAGGGGTATGTGGGTGGTGGGTTGTAATGGGGGGGGTATTGTATTTGTATGCAAAAGAGCTGAATTCTTTGGGGCATGCCCCACAAAAGGCCCTTTTAAGGGCTGGTAAGGTAAAGAGCTTTGAAATTTGTTTAATTTAGAATAGGGCAGGGAATTTTTTTTATTTTGGGGGTTTATTATTTTATTAGGGGGCTTAGAATAGGTGTAATTAGCTTAAAAATCTTGTAATCTTTTTTTATTTTTTGTAATTTAGTGTTTGTTTTTGTTTGTAATTTAGTTTAGTTAATTTAATTGTATTTTTAGATAGATGTTTGTAGTTTATTTAATTTATTGATAGTGTAGGTGTATTTGTAACTTAGGTTAGGATTTATTTTACAGGTAATTGGGTAATTATTTTAACTAGGTAGATATTAAATAGTTAATAACTATTTAATACCTATTATACCTAGTTAAAATAATTAACAATTTACCTGTAAAATAAATATTAACCCTAACATAGCTACAATGTAATTATTAATTATATTGTAGCTATCTTAGGGTTTATTTTATAGGTAAGTATTTAGATTTAAATAGGAATATTTTAGTTTATAAATGAATTGGATTAATTTAATATAAATTTAGTTAGGGGTGTTAGGGTTAGATAGAGTTAATATAGTTTATATAAATACTATAGTAACTATATTAACTATATTAACCCTAATATAATTAGGGTTAATATAGTTAATATATATAATGTAATACCTATATTAACTATAATATACTTAGGGTTAACATAGATAATATAGCTGGCGGCGGGGTAGGTAGATTAAATTAGGGGTTAATCATTTTAATAGAGATGGCGGCGGTGTAAGGGGCTTACATTGGGGGTTAATAATTTTAATATAGCTGGCGGCGGTGTTAGGGGCTCACTTTAGGGGGTTATAGATATAATATAGCTGGCGGCGGGGTACGGGAGCGACGGTTTAGGGGTTAATAGCTTTTTTATTGTTAGGATAGTGAGGGGGGATAGCGGATAGAGGGTTAGACGTGTCGGGCTATGTTAGGGAGGCGTGTTAGACTTGTCGGGCTATGTTAGGGAGGCGTGTTAGACAGTGCGGGTGTTTTAGACTTTAGTCAGGTTTTATAGGCGCCGGCAGTTTCTAACGTGCCGCAAGTCACTGGCGACGCCAGAAATTTGTACTTGCGCAGATTTCTGGACATCGCTGGTTTGTCAGACTTACGGCACGTTAGCATCTGACGGCGACTTATATGGGATAGCTCGAGTTGCGAGCTGAAACTGTGGGCGACGCCGGTTCCCTCGCTTGCGCCGCAAACTGCGATCTATATCGGATCGCGCCCAAGAAGAGGTGGGCCTTGCTCTGAGGAGCTTGCAATCAATCTACTCTATAGACCGATTTATCTCATTGGGTTTGTAGAACAACAAGAGATACCTGCTATAGTCTGTATGCACCTTTTTCCTTGTCTAAAGACAAAATGGGGAAATCCATCATCATTCTTATTATCCTATTGGTAGCTTTGACGTGGTGTTGTCAGAGCAAGGTGCATGGTGGGGTCGTACACAATAAGTAAGCGTGTGCTGGCAACAGTAATTCACCATACTTGTGGTATCGGAGGTTCTTATGGTGCCACCTGTATGTCAGTCACCAGGACCTCTTTGTTTGGAGAAAAGCCCTACCATTTCAATCTAGGGGTTGCATATTGAGGACGCAGATAATTGCCATAACAATAGGAATCGTCTGCATGATTACCAACTGGTCAGTTTTGGCTGAGAGGGTTGGGATTTTGTAGAGCACCTACTCTACATCTCTTATTTGCAAGGAAGATAAGGAACCATTCATTTGAAAAGTGAAAGCTCTGTTTTTAGATTAAGTCAGTGACTCCAATAGAACTTGAATGACTGCTGCATCGCACTTGAACCACTGCAATCATTTCCAGCAGAAGGACTGGGGTTAATATTTGACATTTCCATCATTAGAAATGGCAGTGCTGTTTCTGTAAATGTTTTCTTTTTTTAATTAAACCTTAATTTTCTTAGAACTGTATTCCAATATTCTTAATTAAAACGGTTACTTTTCCTTCCTGATACGCTCACAAAATATAAATTGTACACCGTTCCTCGGAGAAGCTTGGCTTGTCATTTTTATTCTAAGGAACCTCCTTATTCAATTTCCTTCTGTAGATAATTGGCTTTAATGGGCTCAGTGTATAGCAAATCAAACCTACAGTGATATTTATTGCTGCAGGTTTGTGAAAGGCTGCTTGTTTGTTTGCAGATTTGAAGGTAGAAAAATATGGTAAACATTAGATTAGTTATGAATCTGAGCTGAAGAAACGCCCAGAAAGCAGATGTCAGATAACGCTTTGAGCATATAAATTCATCATCCTGTCCCTGGCAGTAAACACAAATGCTCAGTTTTCTCTTGCTGGATTGCTAAGAATGTTTACAAAGCAGCAATTTAAAGGGACAGTCAACACCAGAATTTCTGTTGTTTAAAAAGATAGATAATCCCTTTATTATTCATTCCCCGGTTTTGCATAACCAACACTGTTATAATAATACACGTTTTACCTCTGTGATTACCTTGTATCTAAGGCTCTGCAAACTGCCCCCTTATTTCAGTTCTTTTGACAGACTTGCATTTTAGCCAATCAGTGCTGACTCCTAGGTAACTCCACGTACATGAGAACAGTGTTATCTATATGACACACGTGAACTAACACCCTCTAGTTTTAAAAAAAACTGTCAAAATGCATTCAGATTAGAGGCGTACTTCAAGGTCTAAAAAAATTATCATACGTGCCTGCCTAGGTTTAGCTTTCAACTAAGAATACCAAGAGAACAAAGCAAAATTGGTGATAAAAGTAAATTGGAAAGTTGTTTAAAATGACATGCCCTATCTGAATCATGAAAATTTATTTTGGACTTGACTGTCCCTTTAACTTCTGTTCATTGGTGTTTTCATTTTATATTAATGCATTTTAGAAGACAATACCATGTAGACATAAAAAGATAGGTAGGGAATAGTGTAAATATTAAAGGGACACTAAACCCAATTTTTTTCTTTCATGATTCGCATAGAGCAGCAATTTTAAGCAACTTTCTTATTTACTCCTATTATAATTTTTTTCTTTGTTCTCTTGGTATCTTTATTTGAAAAAGGAGGAATGAAAGGTTAGGAGCCGGCCCATTTTTGGTTGAGCACCCTGGATAGCACTTGCTGATTGGTGTCTACATTTAGCCATCAATCAGCAAGTGCTACCCAGGTCCTGAACCTAAAATGGGCTCCTAAGCTTTCATTCCTGCTTTTCGAATAAAGATACCAAGAGAGAAAATTGATAATAGGAGTAAATTAGAAAGTTACTTAGAATTGCTGCTGTATCTGACTCATGAAAGAAAAAAAAAATAGGTTTAGTATCCCTTTAAATATTGTTACTTTTAGATTGATGTTTGGGGATACTAAAAGTTTATTTTACTTTGTTACATTTAAATAAGACTTTTTAAAGGGATATGAAGCTCAAAAATGTTATTTTGTGATTCAGTCGGAACATTTTAAAAAAGTTTTCAATTTTTGTTCCCATGATATTCTGTGATGAAGAGATACCTAGGTAGCATCTGTAGCGCTACATGGCATGAAATAGTGCTGCCCTCTAGTGCTCTTGCAGATAGGTAACATTCTTGCAAAATGTGGCGGCTCCTAAGCCTACGTCTCTGCTTTTCAACAAAAGATACCAAGAAAACCAAGAAGAATTGAAAATAGAAGTAAAATCTAAAGTTGTTTAAAATTGCCTGCTCTATCTTATGGTGCCTCTGTCCTCAGCGCATTGTGGCGAGCCTTATTACGGCCTTATCGGCCACTGAGCTGCTGTCCCAAGGACCACTTCTTAATTTCACTGTCAAAGTAAATCACGTTAACATAACCTTTCTTTATGTATTATCTTAACATGTTCAAATAGTGCTCTTTAATATGTCCGTTTATACCTTTAGTAGTTAAAGGGACATGAAACCCAAACATTTTCTCTCATGATTTAGCTAGAACATACAATTTTCAACAACTGTCTAATTTACTTCTATTATCTAATTTGTTTCATTCTCTTGGTATCATTTGTTGAAGGAGCAGCAATGCACTACTGGTTTCTAACTGAACACATGGGTGAGCCAATAACAATCCTTATATATCTGAAGCCACCAATCAGCAGCTAGAACCTAGGTTATTTGCTGCTCCTGAGCTTACCTAGATAAACCTTTCAGCAAAGGATAACACGAGAAGGAAGCAAATTAAATAACAGAAGTAAATTGGAAAGTTGTTTAAAGTTGTATTCTCCATCTGAATCATGAAAGAAAGTTTTTGAGTTTCATGTCCCTTTAACCCGGCTAATGTGCACTGCAGTGTTTGGCAGTTGTATAGCACTTTTGTCAATATTCTCTTTACATGTGGCTTTTGTGTCTGACCTTCAGACATGTGCAGAGAATTCAGATCACACAATGTTTACTGCAGATCTGGTGTGGTGGTTGTGGATCTGTGAGTGCATTAGAACATTCAGTTTTACTTTCATTAAAATAATTAATCGCATTACTTCTTGGGTTTTCCTGTAATACGTTTATGTAGAGGCTCATTGGCTTAAACTAAACAAACAAACCCTTCCCCCTAAGAAAACACCATTTGGGGGTGCACACTGTAAGGCTTGGTTACATTATATATTCTATAAAGACTGGGACAAGCATAATTTAAACAGACATACAAGTAAATACAATGATTTTAGAACCTTGTGCACTCCTAAATCTTTACCAACTGACAACCAAGTATACTCACAAAGCTGTTTATTTAAAACAAAACACCTTCTTTAACAGAATATATTTATACAATGAATGTGCTTTTTGCAGTTCCTTTCATATTGCTTTGGGGACATGTGGTATAGTATTTAATTCATCTTGGCTCTGTCTTTATTTAGTTACAATTGACAAGCTGCACGTGGGTAATTGTTCAGTTGTTATGCTTGAAAGGTAAATTTATTGTCACCTTGTTCGGTTTTTACTGCTCTTGAAAAAGACGATTCAGTCGTTGAAACGCGTAGAGCCAAGATAAATAAGAGCTTTTTAACCATGTTTTAATAAATATTTGTTTTGCTACAACAAGTATTTTGCTGCCTTTTTGGAAGTAATTTCAAGTTATATATCACCTTTTGAGGAGCCGGATTCCGAATTTATCGGAATACCAAAACACAGTGTGGGAAAATTGGGACAAAGATCCTTTCGAAGAAGCTGAACTCTGAAATTTTCGGAGTGAGTATACTGCACATTAGTTTGTTGTTAACTCCTGCAAATCACAAGTCAAGTTTCTTTCTTCAGTGTGTACGTCTATATATACGAGATTCAAGACCAGCGCCTCTATATATTTGATCCATAAGTATACTCACAAAGCTGTTTATTTAAAACAAAACACCTTCTTTAACAGAATATATTTATACAATTAATGTGCTTTTTGCAGTTGTTCCTTTCATATTGCTTTGGGGACATGTGGTATAGTATTTAATTCATCTTGGCTCTGTCTTTATTTAGTTACAAGTGACAAGCTGCACGTGGGTAATTGTTCAGTTGTTATGCTTGAAAGGTAAATTTATTGTCACCTTGTTCGGTACGTAACATGTCACAAAGAACACCGCCAGTGGCAGAATCATGTGTCATGTGGAACCTGTGCATTTCATTTATATTACTTTTAGTGCTGTTATCTTCAAAGGACAGAATAGCTAATTGTTTTGAGAAGCAGAGAGGCTACTGTCAGTACCAATTAGGCTACAAAACAGTTAATTGTTCAGTCCTTCCTGTATAAACATTGTGCTTCATGTGTCTTAACTTCTCATCACTAAGTCACCATGTCACTTTCCTTCTGCCGGCCAGGCTGACAGATTGCAGATTGGACATGCCCTCCCTCGGCTTTACATGCTTGGCGACAGAGCGTTTAATTGTTTCTTGGCTGCAATGAATATTCATGGTTCACAGAACAATACAATTAAACGCTCTGTTGTCACAACAACACTTACTGAGGCCTTTTGGTGAATGGGACCTGGTAGGATAATCAATGAGACTGGATAATTCAGTGCAGAAGAAACGTAAAGAAATTGTTGGAAGAACAGCTTGTGTTGGGGATACAGAGAACACTTATAGGGTATGTTATCTTAGTGCTGTTAATAAATGCGCTCAGTAAACCTGTCCAAGTTCTAAACATAGAAATGGGAATACATTTATTTGCACTGGAAGTATACGCCAAAATAATAAATATTTTTCTTTCATGATTCAGATAAAGCGTGTGATTTTAAAAAGCTTTCCAATTTACTTCTAATATCTAATTTGTAAGTAGAATCCTTAGTTGAAAAGGATACATAGGTAGACACAGGAACTGCTGATTGGTGGCTACACATATATGTCTCATCTTATTGGCTAACCCAGTGCATTCAGCTAGCTTCCAGTGTGCTTCTTCAGCAAAGGATACCAATAAAATGAGGCAAATTTTATTCTCTATCTGAATTATGAAAGAAAAAAATTGTGTTTTCCTTTAAGGAAATAGTTCATATGTTAAGAAGCCAGAATATTTAGCAGCCGGACAAGTTGTAAATGTAATAGAAATGCAATGACCCTTATTTTTTTCAAATCCCTATAGCTTCTTGTGAGTGTTTGTTTACTTCTTTACATGTCAAATGTGAAAAAGTTAACACATATCAAATGTTGGGAAAACTAAAGCACTCCCTATATAGCCAAATTATATTTATTGAACAACATAAAGTACATTTCAGGCACGTCTTGTTAAAGGGACAGGAAACCCCAAAATTTTCTTTCATAGTTTGGATGGAACATTCAATTTTAAACAACTTTCCAATTTGCTTCATTCTCTTGTTATCCTTTGCTGAAGGAGCAGCATTACAGTACTTGCAGCTAGCTGATAACATATAGTTAGCCAATCACAAGAGACAAATGTGTGCAGGCACTAATCAGCAGCAGCTCCCACTAGTGTAGGATATGTGCGTATTATTTTTCAACAAGGGGTACCAAGAGAACAAAGCACATTTGAAAATAGAAGTGAATTTAAAAGTGTCTTAATATAGAAAAGTGACAGCACCACAGCTTCCAGCAGGTGAAAAGTTTATTGGAGAACCAATGATTAAGGACCATGTAGGTCCGAAACGTCGCATTTTTCTGTGGCCTTAGGTTCTCCAATAAACTTTTCACCTGCTGGAAGCTGTGGTGCTGTCACTATATTTGTATTATGTTCCTGGAGGTTTCAGATACTCTATTGTGACGTACCCACATAGAGAAGGAAGAAAGATCGGTGCTGGGCATATTTGGCATTTATGTGCTTTAAAGGTGGCTTAACATTACACGCTCTATCTGAATCATGCACGTTTAATTTTGACTTTCCTATCCCTTTAAGCGCATATGTTCTAGACATAATATTTGATGTTGTCTTCCTAAAAACAGTATAGAGAATATGGATACATTTTTCAGTGCTGCTACTATTTGTTTTAAGCCAGGTCAGGTTAGTCTTTAATATTTTTCTTACTACAAGTTGTTAACTTTACCACTTGAATGTGATCTACTGCAGTTTTTCAGAGCAGTCAGATATTCACATTTGGTAAAGAATCAGTACAACCCATGAGATGTGTCTTCCAGTCTTTAGATTGTCACTAAGATGGAATGTTTAGGACCTCATGGCAGAGCTACAGGTTTGGTATTAGCCAGCATAGAAGTGCTAGTTATGAACTTATGTTTTGGAGACATTTAAGAGACTGTTTAAAGTGTAACTGTTGAATATGTTTTTATTATCTTTGGACATTTTGACTACTCTGTGCTGGTTTGGTGGATACAGATATTTCAACCCAAACAGTTTTTGACAATTTTTACCGTTTATAGAACTTTGTGGGAAATGACTAATTTCTCATGTGTTTGTTGGGTATAGAAGGTCATACGGACATTTATATTTTCTTGCTGGATAAATCTCTAAATTACTTGCCTGCTATAGGAAAGATATAGGGGTAGATTTACTATAGGTCGAGCTGACATGTCTGCTTGACCTTGCTAAATGCCGACTGCATACATGTTAGGTGTTATTTTCAGGGGGGAGTGTCAGTCAGCACTTGGCCTTATCCTACACCTTCACCTGGATCCGAATGGACACCTGACGAGATATCTCGGGAACCAAAATTAGACCACGCAGCAAGTCAGTCTAACATCAGTTCTGTTTATTAGAAGATGCACAACACTACAACACTTCTTATAGGCAATAATTACAGCATATGGGGTTAAACAATGACACGTTCATAATTACATCATCTCACACCATATTTCATGAACAAAAGAAGCTTATTAAAATAATTGGGTAAAAGAGGAATGTTAAGGAGTATTTCTATAACAATAATAAAAGGACATCTGGGCGCACAACTCAGCCCAAAGCAAGGTCGTTTGGGCATCTTACATAGACAACGGGCTTCCTGGCGCATTGTCAGGAACATTCACAAGGCCATTCTAGCTATGCAAGTCTCACTAACATCAGCATATTTCTCACTACATAATAAACTGTTATAATAAACCATTCTTAGACAAAATGGATGCCCAAGACAAAATGGCAACTAAGACAAGATGGCGTCAGTAATGCTAATATATCCTAACAATACATTTAACATTGCACAAGCATTTCTTGTGAAATGCTTGTGCAATGCGCCCGTGCACACTTGTGGCCAATCGGTCTTATGACCACTGCTTATTAACTTACGTTTCAGGCTAGCCTGAAACGATGGGTGTAGAAAGCCGCATCCGCTGCTTAATTTATCTACCCTGAAACCTTTTGTTTAGAGGTAAGCCTGTATACCTTTCATTGTGACTGATAATTATAAAATAAAATGTGATCCAGAGTTTAAATCTAAACAAACTTAAAACCATAGCATAATGCTATCTTCCAAGTTTTACCATATTTTAATAAGCTCTTCCCAAGCATGTACACAGGGCATATGCTAATTCAGCGCTGGACTTTATTCACTACATTTATAATACTGTCTTCTTGGAGGGGAAAACACTAGTCCAGTCCACGGCTTGAAAGGCTGTGTTTCTGGCGAGTCTTCAGACTCGCCAGAAACACAAGTTATGAAGCAGCGTTCTAAAGACCGCTGCTCCATAACCCTGTCCTCCTGCTCTGAGCAGGCGGACAGGAATCGCCGTAAATCAAACCGATCGAATACGATCGGGTTGATTGACACCTCCCTGCTGGCGGCCGCGAGTCAGCAGGGGGCGGCTGGTGCAATGTTAAATGCGGAGAGCGTATTGCTCTCCGCATTTAGCGAGGTCTTGCGGACCTGATCTGCAGTTTCGGATCAGGTCTGCCAGACATTTGATAAATTGGGGCCATAGAGTCAGCATTTTCAATAAATGTATATTGCAGATTTTTTAATAATATGTCTGGGACAAGTAGCTTAATTAATGTATTTTCTGTTGCAGATCTTAAAGATAAATAAATCTATGACTTGTTACTTTCTAATGTAATTTAACTTTTTTTTGTACATGTAAGTTTCGTGTCTCTACTTTGTGTAGTAGTGACTCAGTACCGTATAAACAATATGTAAAACACACAACCAATATTCAGCGCTTCCCAAATAAAAATAAAAAACATATATGTATATAACAGTCCAAGTCCAATGAAATGTAAATGCAGATGATGAATGTTTTAAAAATGATAACTACCAATACGAACAGTATAATGATAGAACTTTTAATTCACATAACAATAGAATTTCTAATCACAATAAAGATCAGAATCAATATGAGCCTCATTTTTTAGAGAGAGAGAGAGAGGATTTCCCCCACCCCCTTTGATAGACCCTCAAGTATACCAGAGAACAAGGGAGAGAATAGATCTTTCCACCTCAGTTCAGAATCAAAAACGAAAAAGAATAAGCGAGGAGCGAGAGCAGGAAGAAAATTACAGACAATAAGAACAAAAAAGGAAAGAAATAGGATCAATAGAGATAATATTTTTAACCTATCTGACAGAAAATTAGAGACAAGTGAAGTTAATCTTTTGGCCAAGGGGCTGAATTATGCCCCCAAAGTGGGTCCTAACAAGTTTCAAACCTACATTGATATACAACAATATGTTAGGAAACTCACTTTGAAACGCTATTTTGTCAAAAACCCGCCCCTTCCTACTCATACAATACAGTATGGAATTCACAATAGCAGGCAGGACCACCTTAATCACAATCAACTTCCCCCTTTGGGTTCTCACAGCAGTCCCACCAATTCACCTCCTAACATTAGTTTATCCATGCCACATATAGGTACACCTCTTGAGTCAGAGCTAGAATGGAGTATACATGAAGATAACAGTAAGATCATTACAACCAATTTTAAAAGAAAATCCTCTTTCTACCCTGTAGGTGCTCAAGGAGAATACATCAGTATTTTCAATAAGTTAGTTAATGAGGACTTCTCCAAACTATGGGAAAAGAACAAAGGAAAATGGGTTAACAAATTTAACGATAATCTCACCCATGAGGAAAGACATACCCTCTCTAGGCTCAAAACAGATACCAACATTGTAATAAGGGCCGCAGATAAAGGAAATGGGGTGGTTATACAGAATAGATCTGATTATATCAAAGAGGCCTCCAACATTTTGAGCGACACAACAACATATAAAAGACTCAGCTTCAATCCTACTGACACATATACTAAGAAACTCATTACAATTCTAAAAGCGGCCAAAATTGATAATATAATAACCAAGGATGAATATAATTTTCTTGTTGAACCACACCCCAGCACTCCTTTATTTTATCACCTTCCAAAGGTTCATAAATCTCTCATAGACCCCCCAGGGAGACCCATTATCTCTGGGATTAACTCCCTTACCAGCAATCTGTCTACCTACATAGATTTTTTCTTGCAGTCGATAGTTAAAGAAATTCCATCTTTTATTAGAGATACTACCCATGTTATCAATACATTTGAAGGATTAGATTGGGAGGAGGACTTCATCTGGCTCACCTGCAACGTGACTGCCCTCTACACCTGCATCCCTCACCATTTGGGGTTGCGGGCTGTGGAGGACAGCCTCGTGGCCGGTGACATGAGGTTTGAACAATTTGAATTTTTATTTTCATGTATTAAATTCATACTAGACCATAATTATTTTGAATTTGAAAGAACCTTTTATTTACAAACCAGGGTACAGCTATGGGTACCACCTTTGCGCCCTCATACGCTAACATTTATATGGGGAAATTTGAGTCAGACTACATCTGGCAAAATAACCCCTTCCACAATAATATTATCCATTACCATCGCTACATTGATGATGTACTCATCATCTGGAAAGGAGAAAAGTCACAGGTCAATTGTTTTATTGAACACATCAATAACAATAATTTTAATCTCAAGTTCACTCATAACATGCATAAGGAACATATTGATTTTTTAGATCTAACTCTTTTTAAATCGGCCAACAACAAAGTAGCTGTTAAGAATTTTAGAAAAGCCACAGATAAAAATGGGTTTTTGAATGCCAAGAGTGGGCACCTTGCAAGGTGGAAACAGAATATACCCTTAGGACAGTACCAACGGGTAAAAAGAAACTGTACACTACAATCAGATTTTAAGAGAGAAGCTTACATTTTAGACGAGAGATTTAAGGAGAAAGGGTATGGTCCTAAACGGTTAGAGAAAGCCAAAAGAAAAGTGGAAAATATGGATAGATCAAAAATGCTTGAACCTACAATAAAAAATAAAAATAAGGATGATAATATTAGATTCATTACCACATATAATCAAGGTAGCAAAGCTATAGAAAAAATGATCAATTCCCATTGGGACATTCTTAAAGCGGATCCCATTTTAGGAAATTCCCTTCCTATTAGGCCTATTTTCACCTATAAGAAAAATAGGGACCTTAAAAATATCCTTGCGCCCTCTAAACTTAGATCTGTCACTCATAAAACTACTAACCATACGAACAGTAACTGGTTAGGCAACTCTAAAGGCACTAGAAGGTGTGGAGTAGCCAGATGTGGAATGTGCTCTCACATTTGTACACAGGATTTTTTTCAAGACTCCCGTAGGGAGAATAAATATGTCATTAAAAATAGATACACATGCAGTTCTACATACATTGTATATATGCTCAGCTGTACCTGTAACTTGATTTATATAGGGCGCACCAAAAGAACTATGAGAACTGGTTCAGTGAACATAAATATAATATTACACATGAGCTTGAGACACATAGTGTATCTCACCATTTTAAAATCCATCATAGATCTAATCCAGATAGCCTCAAAGTAAAAATTATTGAGGGGGTACCAGCAAATAAACATGTAAATAGACTTAGAACTCTCCGTCAAAGAGAGACCTTCTGGATCCATGAATTGAATACACTTAGACCTAATGGATTAAATATAGACCTAGACTTGAATGCTTTTATGTAAAAATATTTCTTATTAATTTTATACAAATCAAATCATTCTCCATTGAATTTTTAAAACACATCTATTTTTTAAGATACATTCATGAACTACTAGGTATATGTCATTTTTAGTTTTCCTTTTTTGTGTAATATTGATATGTATGTAATACTGTTACGTTTTTCATATATATTTATACATATGGAATGCTAGTTATGGACCTCATATTATGCATTTACCTGACGAGTGTTTTTGGAATATCTATGGCCTGTCATTTATTGGTTTTATGGAGATCTAGTTTAGAATAGATGTGTATTTCTATTTCTATTTGTGTCAAATTTTATTCTTTGTACCAGTAAGTTTGGGATTAGTTCGGGCGCACACACATACAGATCCAAATATCGTAACCTGAGTTGAAATATAATAATAGCCAATCAGATTGAGGCTTTAGCTATATGTGTGTGTCTCCGTTAACTCCCCATAGACATCCTCTTGAGAAAGTCCTAACGTTATAGGACGAAACGCGTTGAGGTCATCAACGCTCTGACGTCACGCACGCCACACACGCCACGCACACATACGATCTGCTGCACCCGGACAAGGAGAGCCCACGAGTGAACACGGCACCTACCTCGTTTGTGGCCTTAACATCTCACTCCATGCCCGGACTGGTAACAACTTCGTAGCAGGGCTCAGAGCGGACTATATATATTGAATGCTAGATAATCTTTTATATTTTGTAAGTGTTTTTAGTAAGCGCTTTATTGTGTTTAAATAAACTTTTACTCTTAGATGGGATGCGCTGTCTTTGTTTTTTTCAGCTAAACAATATGTGCCACAGTATCCAGCTTTTTGCACAGCAGCCTTCACTTACAGTGACAGTTGCTGAAATAGTAAAGTCCAAACATTATGTGAAAAGCTGCTCTAAGGTGTTTTCTGGTTAGAACACTGCAGTCTTTTTTTCCCCCATGGGGTTTTTAAATGGGTTGTAATAGTTTTAAATGTGTTAAGTCATGCAAAATACTCCACGTGGCAGTTCAAATACTCTGGCATGTGGTCCTCTGTGTTTAATCTCTGCAAAGTGGTTAAGCTAAAAAATTGGGCTTCAAGTCCCTTTAAACACAGCATGAAAGGGACTTTGATCAGTTTCTAAATAGTATTTTATTTTTAAACATGTTTGTACACTTGAATACCCCTTTAATCTTAGTCACAGTAGACAGCTGTGCAGGTATAATGCCGATATGTTTATAGCACCGTACACACCAGACTTAACTGTATTCTGAAATATGTACAGTGCTTTGGACAGCAGCATATAAGTAGTGCTGAAAATGTACAGCACCTTGGAGAGCGTCATGAAGGTTGTTGAAATAATCTTCAGCACATTAGACAGCAGCCTGGATTTTTTTTTTTTCAAGCACCATGGACAGCTATACTATTTACTCCACTGCACTTTGGAGCCGCACACGGGACAGTAAACTGTGATTTGTAAAGTATTACAGACATTACAGTACATAGTGGCAATTTAACCCAAGGAGACTTTTACAAATTGCACTTTAGGGACAGTAAACTGTGATTTGTAAAGTATTACAGACATTACAGTACTTAAAGACAATTTAACCCAAGGAGACTTTTGCAAATCGCACTATAAAGAGTAGTCTAGCACCCCTAAGGGTATGTATTTGCTTGCAGTGCAGGCCGATCATTGCCAAAGGACCCTTTTCTTTTTCTATTTTTCAATATTAGGTGTAGCGGGAGGTACGACCAATTACAACATACCACACACTCTTTTGAATGTCAGCAAAGTGCATTCTCAAACTTGGTTTTTGCTGGCCTTGCTTTTAAATGAAAGCACATGTAATACTTTTGGTTGGAGACGTGTTTGTTTTTCTTTGAATTCAGTGATTTCTATATTATCTGCTGCTAGTCATAGTATTGGAATCCTTGTAATAATAGCGTCAAGACCGCACTATTAGACCCTTCCTCCTGCAGGCTTCCTAAAATAGCGTGGTCCCCATCATTAAGGGGTTAAATATTTTCTGCTCAGCATAAAGCATAGACTATTTAACACTTAAATGATAACACACTCTCTCTCTCTCTGTTTCATCTTCTTTTTAAAATGATTTAAATATATTAAAATTTATGAAAATTAGGTTACATTAAAACTGAAAGGTAGTGTATATTTGAGCACAGCCCATTTTTAGAGGCAAATAGCTCAGTAGCTGATAACGCCCACAGTTTGGTTTGTGTGTAGTGACGCTCCACAAGCATGTACCATGCAGAACAGGGAGAACGGTAGCACGGCTGAGCTAAGCTTCTAGTATTGGTCCATCATATTCCCCCTTGGGATTTATGAAACCTATTCTAATGCATTGGCTTGTTTGAGTTGTTCTCATTCTCAGAAACAGGCTTTTAACTAATACTTCTCAAATCAGTTGGGAATTTTGTCTGAATGCCTTCCCTTTTTTATGATTGTATTAAGTGATTTAAGTGTAGATGATCGTTAAATTGGGTTACTCAATGTTGTTACCCAACTACCAATAAGAATGTACCCCCTTGCTGCTATAATACTCCACAGCTCCTCAGCACTGTATCTTGTACATTAGTCTCTTATCACCATCCTATACTTTAGAGGGGACAACATGGAAGTAGAACATTTAGCCTCAGATAACTGAAGTCGTGCATGTATGTGTTTTACAGCACTGTGCACAAACATATTCTCTGCTGCACAAGAAAGAACAAAACTTAAAATGAATGAAAATCTCGTTTTGCCTTAAAGGGATACTAACCCCATTTTTGTTTCTTTCGTGATTCAGATAGAAAATAGCCCATTTTTAGTTCAGCACCTGGGTAGCGCTTGCTGATTGGTTTGCTACATTTAGCCACAAATCAGCAAGTGCTACCCAGGTGCTGAACAAAAAATGGACTGGCTCTAAAGCGTAGAGTACTGCTTTTTCAAATCAAGATAGCATGAGAACAAAGAAAAATTGATAATAGGAGTAAATTAGAAAGTTGCTTAAAATCTCATGTTCTGTCTGAATCATGAAAGAAAGAAATTGGGTTTAATATCCCTTTAAGTTATCATTATTATTATCCTCATTATTTATTCATAAAGAACTGATGTGCAGTGCTGGAACATGAAGTAGAGCTATGTAAAAACTAATGAAATTTAAATTGATACTAGAGTATCAGGTGTGTATTTTCTTCTTCTGCTCTCTTGCTGGCTGGTGAGATGACTGCAGCTTTTATCATTGCACTAACATTGTCTCATCATTGCATGTTAGAAGTGCTGCTGCTTTAAGATCAGCTGACCACAAGCGTGGGGTGTGTCTGGGTCTCTGTGACATCATCAGAAGCCCTGTTTAGTTTTACTGAGGAGCCTGTTACTGTGTTGTAGCTGAATAAACATTTTACTAAAGTGCATGCTGCAGAGTCTCAGTGATATGTGCAAGACATCTGATACAAGGCAACTGCACAGAAATGAATTCTGACTACACAAGGAACATAACACTGACCGGCTCCCACTGTTCTTTTGCTAAAGAGGGACTCAACCCAGGACGAAAAGAAAAATAACAACAACATGCCTTAAAATATACCGTATTTTTTCTAATATAACCATAGTATTTATTTGCAATTAAAGGGACAGTCTACATGATTTTTTTTTGTATTGTTTAAAAATAGATTTAACACTTTTACTACCCATTTCCCAACTTTGCACACTCAACATGGTTATATTAATATACTTAATAACCTCTGTTTGCCTGTTTCTAAGCCCCTGCAGCTGCTCTTTATCTCAGTGTTTTTTATTAGCGTTTTAAACCTTGTACAACAGCTAGACATTGCTAGTTCATGTGTGTCATATAGATAACATTGTGGAGCATGATAATGGTTATACAGAAACCAGCACTAATTGGCAAAATATAAGACTGTAAAAAGCACTGAGATAAGGGGGCAGTCGGGGGCAGTCTGCAGGTTATAGAGGTAAAAAGTGTAATAATATAACTGTGTTGGTTATGAAAAATATTGGAATGTGTAATAAAGGGATTATCTATCTTTTAAAACAATATCGATTTTCAAGTAGAGTGTCCCTTTATTCGCTGCACTAGAAAACTTTTTTTTACAAAGTAAGTAGACTTTACAGTTGCAGACTCGTGTCTCGCTATTACACCTGCATCCCCCGTCTCTGTTTAATATACAATCAATCCAAGTTCCCCAAATGTTTTCTATTACTGAAACTTCTATTATATGACAGATGTGATGGACAGGAGATCAGGTGAATTACAGTGAACTTATGTGCGGTCCCCATATTCTCCTTTTATTATGCTCTTCAAAGGTGTTACCAATAGCCGCTCCATCAGTCTACGCTCTTAATCGCTTCAGTTGAGCTTGTTATCACAGTTTGTGGTGGCACTCTGCCTAAAATCTCCCGTAACGCATTCAGCATTCTGCTGCAGCTTTTGTACCAATCTGGCATTAAACTGCTTCAAGCAATGACACCTAACAAGTTCTCTTTAAACCTCTAAAGGGGTCATCCTCAACTCGTTTACAATTATCACCACGGTTCCAGCTCCCTTGCTCAGTAACCGGCTCATGTACATGAAAGACCCTCTGATCTTATAAGCTCAGCAGCAGTCTCACCATGGGATTAAGCCTGGATACTGGATGCTGAAAAAGTACATCTGATCTTTTCTTTGCAGACCAGTTAATGTTTTCTAGGAAAGAATGAATATAATGTTTGATAGCTTATCTACAATCAGAGGTGCCCATATCATTAATGCATCAGATCAAAGTTGTTCATATCTGAAAATTAAGTGATTTGGACGTTTTGTAATGTGTTGTATTAAATAAATGCACCTCTGTGCTAATGGTTTGATATGACTTGTCTACTTATTGGTACATAGAAACGGTGCATTAACCAAAGTGTATCAGTTCCATTCTTATAGACTGCATTTAAGGGTAACCTAAATATGCTTCTTAGAAAGTGTTAATGGGTCCCTGCCTCCTCATACAAGGAAAGCAATCATAGTGCTAAGAAAGACAATGCAAATGCCACTAGCAGCATTTTGTTTTTAGTCTGTCTAGTGATATGGTCGGAGGCCTTTGTGTGTGCTGTGCCGGCAGGTTTGTGCGCACATGCTCGCCTCCTATTTCGGGTTACTCTTCCTAAGGCAGAGCAGGGGTTGCTAGAATGAAGGATGTTGTAGATTGAGATGGAAAGGAAAAACTTCCAGTTAAAGGGACAGTGTACCCTAATTTTGTCTCACCTTTAATTTGTTCCCAATGATCTGTTTTACCTACTGGAGAGTATTAAATAGGTTGAAACTATTACTTTACCTTTAGTTTTGTATTTGAAATAGATGATTTTGCCTATGTTATCCCTACCTATTCTGAACGTTTCTATACTTAAGTATTGGCTATAGAACAGCTGTATAAACATAGCTGTGACAATAAATTACACTGCAAGTGAGGGTAAGGAGAGATAAGTAATAAAATGATAATTTTTACTTGTTCACTGTAAGTATTGGAATTCGGTATACAGACAGAGATAAAATAAAGAAGCATGTGTGTCCAGAAAGTGATAAAATATGGAGATCTAGTTTACTCTGCAGCTAAACTTGTCTAGCACTCTATAAAATTAATTGTCCTTGTTTTTACATCTAACATATCTTAAGGTTAATATATACAGTATCTTTAAAATTATATTTAAAGGGACAATATACTATACAATTGTTTTTCCCTTAATGTGTTTCCAATTATTCTTTTTTACCAGCTGCAGAGTATAAAATGTATGAGATTTGCTTTTTTAAGGTTTATTTGTGTTCATGAATTAGCTGATTTGGGGTTTTGAAGCCACAACCTAATAAAATGGGTTGAGCTTGTAGGTATAATCAGATCTCATTACTGTATCACATTGTGCACATATACCTGCTTCTTTATCTTATATCTGTCCATAAACCAATCACCAATACGTGGAGAGAACAATGGAAAATTAACATTTTATTACCTTATCTCTTCTATACCCCACTGGGAGTGTAATTTCTTCTACTGGCTGTGTTAACAGAGCTTGGCCTTGAGGCGAAAAACTTTCAGGATAGGTGGGGATACCACAGGCTAAATCAACTATTTCAAATGCTAATATAAGGGTAATGGGAATACTTGTAAACAATTTAATACACTCCAGCAGGTAAAGTAGATAATTGGGAACAAATTAAAGGGGAGAAGATTTTTTTAGTAAACTGTCCCTTTAAGCTTTTTTGAGTCACATATGTGTTAAAATACTCACGGTCCTCACTGCCCTTTACACTGCAGGGTAATCAGCGGATTATTTTATAGGGTAGAATTTAATGAAGTGCAACTTAAGACTCAACATTGTGATAGAATTTGTGTTTTTCAACAAATAAATCTGTAAAACAGTTGCACTTTCTTTAAACACAGTTTTTCCTTAGAGACTGGAAGGGGAACATTAAACTGCAGGACCCAATGTCACCAGAATGATTATCTTGCTATTGTTTTTTATTTCCTCTTCTTGTAGCCCTCTTCAGAGCTGTTCACTTATACGCTATATAATCCCTTTCAGGTGTTGTTTGCTGAAAACTCTTCATTCTCGGTGTCCCATCTTGCAGCTCACGTATACTTTATCCCTGTGACGTAAGGGGGACATTCACAAATCGTTTATCGGCTGTTTGGTATTTGTGTTAAGCACTTAGGGCTAGCGCACATAATAGAGAGAGAAGGTTTACAATTCTGCAGTTTAAAAGTAACATAACTTATATAAAAAGGCAGGATGAATAATACAGAGAAATGCTGCAAATAAAAAATGTAACCCCCTCCCCCATATCAAGCACATTAACCTAAAGGGCATAACGCAGCTGTCAATAAGCTGGGGAGACCCCTCATCTGTAAATGAGCACCAGAGGGCAAGAATACCTAAGCTCCAAGATGGCTGCACCCGTTGGGATGATTTGGCGCTTGACCAACCCGCATAAGTTAGAGAATAGCTTTAAAGAGGGCTTCTGGCACAGCAGAAAACCCAATAGTAGTAACCAGGCTGACCTAGTTGTGCACTGCTGTTTAATGTCCCGTTAATAGGTAAATAAAAATGTAGTAGGGTACCATTTACCAAGCTACAGATGCAGGTTTGGATCACCTTCGGTGTATGTTCTAGTATGCAGCCCATAGTTCAGAAGCCTTTACACCAGCTCTGAGCTGGCAGATTGAATTTCCCCTGGACTAGTCCGACCGGAGTGACAGCTGCTGCTTGTGGGCGGCCAATCGTTGCTGCAATGTGGGACGGACATTTTGTTGTAGTGAGTCATGTCCAACCAGAGTTTCTTAAATAGGGCCCTATGACTTAAAATACTTTTTTATATATTAATAGTGGCTCTTTTTTTAGAACTGCATAGTACATAAATCTAATTTGTAATTAAATGTCCTGTACTAACATAAAAAATAAAACAATTCATTTAAATGAATATTAAAGGTATGATATTTGTTCCACAGAGGTTATTAATGGAACCGATACCTGGATTTGGCTTCATTTTTTCCTTTTGACAGAATGTTTTGTTAAGGCTGAGTTTAGAAAGTAGAATCATTAGTTTAAGGAAAAACCCATTCTCGATCCATGAAAAATGCATTTTTGGGCAATTATAAATGTCTTGAAACATTTCTTTGTGAGTGCTCGCTGCACACCGACAGTTGAATAGAATCAAGCCCTATATATCCTGATCAGAGCTGTGCTCTCTTCATACTACATCAAGTGTGTAATATCCAGCGTAGGTAGAACAAAGAGGAAGGAAAAAGCTGTGCTTGTTATACTAAAATATCTGCTGCAAAATCTCTCAAGGTCATGTGCAGTTTGAATGACCTTGATTGATTTTTTTTTCCCATCTTCTATAAAAAGCATGGCTTTCCCCTTCATTACTATTTGATGTATTCCTGTCAATTTAAACACAACTCTTCTTGAGAACATAATAGGACTATTTATCTATCAAGTGCAAACCAACACCACTAAGATCAAATCAGAATTCCATAAAAAGTTGCCTTGGCCAGCACACGGGTACTGGATCAACATTGAGACAATACAGTTTGTTGTGTATCATATGGTTTTATGCTTAGCTAAGAATAGTTAGTATTCAGGAATCCTTCTCTAAGGCTACCTATACCTTCACAAGTCAGATTCCTCCTACTGATTATCACATACAAAGCTAGTACTATACCCTTAAAACCAACTTAAATTATTCTAATCTTAGACTCTCTTGAATTTGTGAATCAGAATACAAGCCGAGGAACAAGAACATATGTTTATGTCTTAGGAAGCCCACTTTGAGCTATTATTTATTTTCCTTCTACTTGTTTGATTAGACCTGTTGCAGAGATACCTAGATATTGCCCAGATTTAGTTTCTATGGGGCCGAATTATGGAGCTTGATGTCCCCTGTCGCCGGAAACAGCTCCATAAGTTGTCCGCCTGCTCTGAGGCTGCGGATATCAATCCACCCGATCCAATACGATCAGGCTGATTGACACGCCCTGCTAGCGACTGATGTGTGGCGGACATGATACGCTACATGGTATCATGTCCGCTCGCACTATCATTAATCAGCCCCATGTGTTTAAGGGGCTGAAAGACCATCTGTTACACAAGGAGCATGTGTGTAATGATTGTCACTAAGGATTCCTCATCATTATGGAGCCTGCTTGACCTTTGTAACCAGTGTCCAAGTTAATAAGGAGATGTATTTTTGTATACGCATAGTAGAAGCCACTTAAAGGAACATTAAACCCAAAAATTTCTTTTATGATTCAGAAAGAGAATACAATTTTTAACAACATTCCAATTTACTTCTATTACCTAATTTGCTGCAATCTTTAGATATCCTTTGTTAAAGAAATACCAATGTACATTGGTGAGCTAATCACATGAGTCATCTATGTGCAGCTACCTATCAGAAGCTACTGAGCCTATCTAGATATGCTTTTCAGGAAAGATTATCAAGAGAATGGATCAAATTAGATAATAGATGTGAATTGGAAAGTTGTTTAAAATGGTATTCTCTATCTGAATCATGAAAGAAAAAAAATTGGGTTTAATGTCCCTTTAAGCACTCACTTCTAAATCTTTAAAAACCACTTGGGCCCTCCTGCATCGTTCATTTTGTTTCTGCATTCTATGCAAGTTGGTGTACTGAGGCTTTCTACTTATAAGATTTAGCCTGTGTTTTCTAGTATGTGAGTTCAATTAATCACTTATCCTACCATGTATGGTGTAATGGACACTACGTTTATATATGTTTTCATGTGCTGTGGAGTTTTACAAACCAGATTGATAAAATCATTGAATCACTTCAAAGGAAGTGAGATTCATCTTCTCATTTGTACAAAGCGCCTCACTCACCTGAAATACTAACATTTGTAGAACTATAGTTGGTTACACATTACTAATACCGCCATAAGATTTACTAATGAGGCTCAAATTATTATGATTACTAAAGAAGATGTTATAAAGATTTTCATTATAAGCTAGCTTAGAGATGGTATAACTTCATAAATAAATGATGACTGAGTCCCAGCTTGAGAGGCAGTGTCCCTTGTGCAAGATTATCGACTCCCGTACAGACGCCGTCACCCCGCCAGGCTGGATGAGACAATATAGTGATTAGCGGGATGCTGGGAGAGTCGGAAGAGGGCTTTGTACATACCATGGGCAGGCTGAGGCACCACTTGCCTGCAGCTCCAAACCCATCAATATGTAGGAATTGATATAGGGAATATAGAAATCTCCTGCAGAGTCCAAGAGAATAGATACATGGGAGTGCAGAGCTTGAGGTAGATGGGTGGGAAAACGCGCTACAAATAAAAGTGCTGCGCAATAAAGAATAAAAATGATTTGAGGGAAAAGTTAAATTAAAAGGCAGCTTTTTAAACCGTGCTGTAACATTCCCAGTGAAAAATTATAACCGGGAGCGCTCTTGCAGCCTGTGCACTATCAGGCAGTGTAAATATCTTATAATGAAATACACCACATAAAAAACTATAAAACATTCTGAGGAAAAATGAGGAAAAACTCTAGAGTTGTAAGGAGAGATCACAACCCTATATATCAGGCAGAATGGAGTTGTATTAACCCCTATATAGATACATTGACTGTGTGTAGCTTTGTTTAGTCACCTGGCTAGGCTAGACCTGTAAGGGTATCTACTTATAGCAGAGGATATGAGAGGAAATACCTTCGGTCCCACAGGAGGGGACTAAGGGACATGTCCCTGTGACACCTGAGGGTAGTTATGGCTGAAATCCCATAGGGAGATACTGCGCTCATAAACCGGTATTCCTGTATCCCTGTCTTCTTGAGTAATATGTAAGGGGTTATGGGTCTCACATGGGTCTGAGCTCCCCTAAAATAATCCTTGAGTGAAAAGCTGGAACCTCTATCCCAGGAGAAATATTTTCTCCTGGGAGGCAAAAAGCAAACTGAGTAGTGCTGGGAGGGAATAAAATCTCTTGTTGTGGGTTCTTTGCCTCCTCTTAGTGGTGGCAGTTGTATCCCACATGTCAAGGTTTCCCTGTAGACTCTCATCATCATACGAATGAAAACGTATTATGGCACATCCGGTTCTCTTTTCATTCCTTGTATCTGTGCTAATTAGTTATATTTGCCAAGGTGAGTGATGGTTGAGTGCTAGATAATCCTTGTGAGGTTGGTTCAGAGCTGTATGAAATGCCTGCAGTATGTCAGTTTGTATAGCATGCATTCATGCCCGCACATAAACACATTATCACAGTGAATTCTTGGCACAGGCTAGGCACAGCTGTCCCGTATGCACTGTAAGCATTTGCCATTCATAGCCAGCTGCTGAGGTTTCTGCTCTTCTGCTGAGCTGGCGTTGGTTCATACAGAGCGTACAGCGGAAGCTGTGCAGAAATACAAACCTTTTTCCTACCTAATGGATCTACAGTCCTGTAAATCCAGTCTTCACTAGTTCTGTTAGTTTCCTACTCTGTAAGATCCATTTATACCGTCCTGCACATTAATCAGATCCTTTATTGCATCCTCAGGGGACTTGACTTAAAGCTCCCACTGCAGAAATACAGTGCATTTAGTAAACCTGTTCTATTCAAATCTTAAGGTGTCCTTTAAACTTTCATGAGCTTAAAGGGACACTGAACCCAAATTTTGTCTTTTGTAATTCAGATAGAGCATGCAATTTTAAGCAACTTCAATTTTTCTTTGTTCTCTTGCTATCATTATTTGAAAAAGAAGGCATCCAAGCTTTTTTTTTTGGGTTCAGTACTCTGGACAGCAGTTTTTTATTGGTGGATGAATTTATCCACCAATCAGCAAGGACAACCCAGGTTGTTCACCAAAAATGGGCCGGAATCTAAACTTACATTCTTGCATTTCAAATAAAGATACCAAGAGAATGAAGAAAATTTGATAATAGGAGTAAATTAGAAAGTTGCTTAAAATTTCATGCTCAATCTGAATCACGAAAGAAATTTTTTGGGTACAGTGTCCCTTTAACCCCTTAATGACAACTGACGTACCAGGTACGTCATGCATTAACTTACAGTTAATGACAATAGACGTACCTGGTACGTCAGTTGTCTAAGAGAGTGCTGGAAGCGATCGCAATCGCTTCCAGCAGCTCTCAGGGTATTGCAGTGATGCCTCCATATGGAGGCATCCTGCAATACCCTTTCAGAAGACTCCGATGCAGAGAGAGCCACTCTGTGGCCCTCTCTGCACCGGTAGCGATGGTGCCGGTTCGTTGGTGGGTGGGAGCGCAACAGGGAGGCGGGTGGGCGGCCCATCGCTACCCGGCATCCGGCTCCTGTAAGTGCAATGTGCACGCCGGGTGCCGGGAGCGTGCGGGGGCGCGCATGCGCGTGCGTGCGCGATTAGCTACCCACACTGACACCAATGAGGAGGGAAGAGGGGGGAAAAAATAAATATATAAGGATCTGGGAGGGGGCGGGGGTTGGGGTATTGTGGGGGGCTGCTACACTACAGAAAACATTTAAAATGGCAATAAAAGATCAAAAAAAACACTTTTTTGGGGGGCAAATTGGGTACTGGCAGACAGCTGCCAGTACCCAAGATGGCGGCAATTAGGTAGGGGAGAGGGTTAGAGAGCTGGGGGGGGGGATCATGGAGGTTGGGGCTAAGGCAGGAGTCCATCACAGCTAAAACATTTTATTTTTTTTTATTAAAAAAAAGAAAAACTCCTTTTATTTAGTACTGGCAGACTTTCTGCCAGTACTTAAGATGGCGGGGACAATTGTGGGGTGGGGGAGGGAAGAGAACTGTTTGGGAGGGATCAGGGGGTGGGATGTGTCAGGTGGGAGGCTGATCTCTACCCTAAAGCTAAAATTAACCCTGCAAGCTCCCTACAAGCTACCTAATTTAACCCCTTAACTGCTGGGCATAATTTACGTGTGGTGCGCAGCAGCATTTAGCGGCCTTCTACTTACCAAAAAGCAACCCCAAAGCCATATAAGTCTGCTATTTCTGAACAAAGGGGATCCCAAAGAAGCATTTACAACCATTTGTGCCTTAATTGCAGAAGCTGTTTGTAAATAATTTCAGTGGGAAACCTAAAGTTTGTGACAAAATTTGTGAAAAAGTGAACTTTTTTTTTTATTTGATGACATTTGGCGGTGAAATGGTGGCATGAAATATACCAAAATGGGCCTAGATCAATACTTTGGGTTGTCTTCTAAAAAAAAATATATACATGTCAAGGGATATTCAGGTATTCCTGACAGATATCAGGGTTCCAATGTAACTAGCGCTAATTTTGAAAAAAAGTTGTTTGGAAATAGCAAAGTGCTACTTGTATTTATGGCCCTATAACTTGCAAAAAAAGTAAAGAACATGTAAACATTGGGTATTTCTAAACTCAGGACAAAATTTAGAAACTATTTAGCATAGGTGTTTTTTGGTGATTGTAGATGTGTAACAGATTTTGGGGGTCAAAGTTAGAAAAAGTGTGTTTTTTTCAATTTTTTCCTCATATTTTATATTTTTTTTATAGGAAATTATAAGATATGATGAAAATAATGGTATCCTTAGAAAGTCCATTGAATGGCGAGAAAAACGGTATATAATATGTGTGGGTACAGTAAATGAGTAAGAGGGAAATTACAGCTAAACACAAACACTGCAGAAATGTAAAAATAGCCATTGTCATTAAGGGTAAGAAAATTGAAAAATGGTCCGGTCATTAAGGGGTTAAATAATGTATATGTGTAAGCCGATTTAAAGGGATATAAAAGACCAAATTAAAAAAATATTCAGATAGAGTTTACAATTTATAAAAAACCCAATTCTCTTATCAAATGTACCTCTTAATCTTGGAACTTATAGGGCTGTGCACGCTCATCCTTACAAGCATTGTTGCAAATATTGCTTTCATATAGCGCTGAAGACACGTGCACACTCCTTGAGTCTACCTTAGTATGCTCTCACGTAAAGGAACTAAGTTTAAACTCAGGATAACAAAATATTGTAGGCTCTTTCTGAATCAAGGAAGTAGCCTTTTCTTGAAGCTGCCCCTAAGAGGTCCTTGCTTTACATTTCTATTACATGTGGTGTTTAAGAGCATATGCCTCATAAGTAGTAGCTGTTAAAGGGACATTGTTTAGTTATGTGTGATTAAACAACTTGCAATTTGTTTTCATTATTTATTTTGCTCCCTTTTCATGTATTGCGCAATTATCAACTCAAAATGCACCCTGTTGACTTATCAAGGCTAACTCTGCTACATATATGTCCCTAATTGGCTTTAAAGGGACAGTCTACTTGAAAATGTGTTTGTTTAAAAAGATAGATAATCCCTTTATTACCCATTCCCCAGTTTATATTAATACACTTTTTACCTCCGTGATTACCTTGTATCAAAGACTCTGCAGACTGCCCCCTTATTTCAGTTTTTTTGACAGACCTGTATTTTAGCCAATCAGTGCTGACTCATAAATAACTTCACAGGAGCGATTACAATGTTATCTGTATGGCACACATGAACTAGCACTGTCTAGCTGTAAAAAACTCAAAATGCAGATAAGAGGCGGCCTTCAAGCTCTTAGAAACAGGCAGAGATTTAGAGGTTATAAAGTATGTTAATATAACAATGTTGGTTGTGCAAAGCTGGGGAATGGGTAGTAAAGGCTTTTTCTCTTGTAAGGTGTATCCAGTCCACGGATCATCCAATACTTGTGGGATATTCTCATTCCCAACAGGAAGTTGCAAGAGGACACCCACAGCAGAGCTGTAATATAGCTCCTCCCCTAACTGTCATAGCCAGTCATTCTCTTGCAACTCTCAACAAGCTAGGATGTTGTAGGAGAGAGTGGTTAAATATAGTTAGTTTATTTTCTTCAATCAAAAGTTTGTTATTTTTAAATAGTACCGGAGTTGTGCTATTTTATCTCAGGCAGTAAATAGAAGAAGAATCTGCCTGAGGTTTCTATGATCTTAGCAGGTTGTAACTAAGATCCATTGCTATTCTCACATATGTCTGAGGGGATTACATAGATGAGGTAACTTCAGCGAGAGAATGGCGTGCAGTTTATTCTGCTATCAGGTATGTGCAGTTATAATTTTTTCTAGAGATGGAAAACACTAGAAAATGCTGCTGATACCGGATTAATGTAAGTTAAGCCTGAATACAGTGATTTAATAACGACTGGTATCATGCTTACTCCCAGGGGTAATACCCTTATGATATTGCAATATAAACGTTTGCTGGCATGTTTAATCGTTTTTATATATGCATTGGTGATAAAACTTTATTGGGGCCTAGTTTTTTTCCACATGGCTGGCTTAAATTTTGACTAGAAACAGTTTTACTGAGGCTCAAAGGCTTTCCAAAGTCGTTTATTGGGGAAGGTAGGACCACAGCTTGCTGTGGCAGTTGGTTGTGACTGTTAAAAAAAACAAACAAAAAAAAAAAAAACGTCTATTTCGTTTTTTTGATCCGTTTTTTGAACTAAGGGGTTAATCATCCATTTGCAAGTGGATGCAATGCTCTGCTAGCCTATTACATACACTGTAAAAATTTCTTATGATTTACTGCATTTTTTCACTGTTTTTCAAATTCTTACAAAATTTGTTTCTCTTAAAGGCACAGTACAGTTTTTTTATATTTGCTTGTTAACTTGATTTAAAGTGTTTTCCAAGCTTGCTAGTCTCATTGCTAGTCTGTATAAACATGTCTGACATAGAAGAAACTCCTTGTTCATTATGTTTAAAAGCCATGGTGGAACCCCCTCTTAGAATGTGTACCAAATGTACTGATTTCATTTTATGCAATAAAGATCATATTCTGTGTTTAAAAAATTATCACCAGAGGAATCTGACGAGGGGAAAGTTATGCCGACTAACTCTCCCCACGTGTCAGACCCTTTGACTCCCGCCCAAGGGACTCACGCTCAAATGGCGCCAAGTACATCTAGGGCGCCCATAGCGTTTACTTTACAAGACATGGCGGCAGTCATGGATAATACACTGTCAGCGGTATTAGCCAGACTACCTGAACTTAGAGGTTAGCGAGATAGCTCTGGGGTGAGACAAAATGCAGAGCATACTGACGCTTTAAGAACCATGTCTGATACTGCCTCACAATATGCAGAAGCTGAGGAAGGAGAGCTTCAGTCAGTGGGTGATGTTAATGACTCAGGAAAGATACCTGATTCTAATATTTCTACATTTAAATTTAAGCTTGAACACCTCCGCGTGTTACTTAGGGAGGTTTTAGCTGCTCTGAATGACTGTGATACCATTGCAGTGCCAGATAAATTTTGTAGACTGGATAAATGCTTTGCAGTGCCGGTGTGTACTGATGTTTTTCCAATACCTAAAAGGTTTACAGAAATTATTAATAAGGAATGGGATAGACCAGGTGTGCCGTTCTCTTCCCCTCCTATTTTTAGAAAATTTTTTCCAATAGACGCCACCACACGGGACTTATGGCAGACAGTCCCTAAGGTGGAGGGAGCAGTTTCTACTCTAGCAAAGCGTACTACTATCCCTGTCGAGGACAGTTGTGCTTTTTTAGAGCCAATGGATAAAAAATTAGAAGGTTACCTTAAGAAAATATTTATTCAACAAGGTTTTATCCTACAGCCCATTGCATGCATTGCCCCTGTCACTGCTGCTGCGGCGTACTGGTTTGCGTCTCTGGAAGAGGCTTTACAGGTAGAGACTCCATTGGATGACATACTTGGCAAACTTAGAGCACTTAAGCTAGCCAATTATTTTATTTCTGATGCCATTGTTCATTTGAATAAACTAACGGCTAAGAATTCTGGTTTTGCTATACAGGCGCGCAGAGCGCTATGGCTTAAATCATGGTCAGCTGACGTGACTTTAAAATCTAAGCTACTTAACATTCCCTTCAAGGGGCAGACCCTATTCGGGCCTGGTTTGAAGGAGATTATTGCTGATATCACGGGAGGAAAAGGTTGTGCCCTTCCTCAGGACAGGTCCAAATCTAGGGCCAAACAGTCTAATTTTCGTGCTTTTCGAAACTTCAAGGCAGGTGCGGCATCACCTTCCTCTAATAATAAACAAGAGGGAACTTTTGCTCAATCCAAGACGGTCTGGAGACCAAACCAGACCTGGAAAAAAGGTAAGCAGGTCAAAAAGCCTGCTGCTGCCTCTAAGACAGCATGAAGGAACGACCCCCTATCCGGTAACGGATCTAGTAGGGGGCAGACTTTCACTCTTCGCCCAGGCGTGGGCAAGAGATGTTCAGGATCCCTGGGCGTTGGAAATTATATCCCAGGGATATCTTCTGGACTTCAAAGCTTCCCCCCCAAAAGGGAGATTTCACCTTTCACAATTATCTGCAAACCAGATAAAGAGTGAGGCATTCTTACACTGTGTACGAGACCTCCTAGTTATGGGAGTGATCCATCCAGTTCCAAAGGAGGAACAGGAACAGGGTTTTTACTCAAATCTGTTTGTGGTTCCCAAAAAAGAGGGAACCTTCAGACCGATTTTGGATCTAAAGATCTTAAACAAATTCCTCAAAGTTCCGTCGTTCAAGATGGAAACTATTCGTACCATCCTACCACTGATCCAGGAGGGTCAATATATGACTACAGTGGATCTAAAGGATGCTTATCTTCACATTCCGATACACAAAGATCATCATCGGTTTCTCAGGTTTGCCTTTCAAGACAGGCATTACCAGTTGTAGCTCTTCCCTTTGGATTAGCTACAGCCCCAAGAATCTTTACAAAGGTTCTAGGGTCGCTTTTGGCGGTCCTAAGGCCGCAGGGCATAGCAGTAGCCCCTTATTGAGACGACATCCTGATACAGGCGTCAAACTTCCAAATTGCCAAGTCTCATACGGACGTAGTACTGGCATTTCTGAGGTCGCATGGGTGGAAAGTGAACGAGGAAAAGTGTTCTCTATCCCCACTCACAAGAGTTTCCTTTCTAGGGACTCTGATAGATTCTGTAGAAATGAAAATTTACCTTGACAGAGTCCAGGTTATCAAAGCTTCTAAATTCCTGTCGGGTTCTTCATTCCATTCCGCGCCCTTTGGTGGCTCAGTGTATGGAAGTAATCGGCTTAATGGTAGCGGCAATGGACATAGTGCCGTTTGCACGCTTACATCTCAGACCGCTGCAACTATGCAGGCTCAGTCAGTGGAGCGGGGATTACACAGATTTGGCCCCTCAACTGAATCTGAACCAAGAGGCCAGGGATCCTCTTCCCTGGTGGCTATCTGGGGTCCATCTGTCCAAAGGTATGACCTTTGCAGGCCAGATTGGACTATTGTAACAACAAATGCCAGCCTTCTAGGTTGGGGTGCAGTCTGGAACTCCCTGAAGGCTCAGGGATCGTGGACTCAGGAGGAGTCTCTCCTTCCAATAAATATTCTGGAACTAAGAGCGATATTCAAGGATCTTCAGGTTTGGCCTCAGTTAGCAACTCTGAGGTACATCAGTTTTCAGTCGGTCAACATCACGACTGTAGCTTACATCAACCATCGAGGGGGAACAAGAAGTTCCCTAGAGATGTTAGAAGTTTCAAAAATAATTCACTGGCCAGAGATTCTCTCTTGCCACCTATCAGCTATCCATATCCCAGGTGTAGAGCACTGGGAGGCGGATTTTCTAAGTCGTCAGACTTTTCATCCAGGAGAGTGGGAACTCCATCCAGAGGTATTTGCACAACTGATTCTTCGTTGGGGCAAACCAGAACTGGATCTCATGGCATCTCGCCAGAACGCCAAGCTTCCGTGTTACGGATCCAGGTCCAGGGATCCCAAGGCGACACTGATAGATACTCTAGCAGCGCCCTGGTCTTTCAACCTGGCTTATGTGTTTCCACCGTTTCCTCTGCTCCCTCGACTGATTGCCAAGATCAAGCAGGAGAGAGCATCGGTGATTCTGATAGCACCTGCGTGGCCACGCAGGACCTGGTATGCAGATCTAGTGGACATGTCATCCTTTCCACCATGTTCTCTGCCTCTGAGACAGGACCTTCTACTTTAGGGTCCTTTCAACCATCCAAATCTAATTTCTCTGAGGCTGACTGCCTGGAGATTGAATGCTTGATTTTATCAAAGCGTGGCTTCTCCGAGTCAGTTATTGATACCTTAATACAGGCACGAAAGCCTGTCACCAGGAAAATGTACCATAAGGTATGGCGTAGATATCTTTATTGGTGTGAATCCAAGGGTTACTCATGGAGTAAGGTCAGGATTCCTAGGATTTTATCTTTTCTCCAAGAAGGTTTGGAAAAAGGATTGTCAGCTAGTTTCTTAAAGGGACAGATTTTTGCTCTGTCTATTCTTTTACACTAGCGTCTGGCAGATGTTCCAGATGTTCAGGCATTTTGTCAGGCTTTAGTTTGAATCAAGCCTGTGTTTAAACCTGTTGCTCCACCATGGAGCTTAAACTTGGTTCTTAAGGTTCTTCAAGGAGTTCCGTTTGAACCTCTTCATTCCATAGATATCAAACTTTTATCTTGGAAAGTTCTTTTTTTTTTTTTTTGGTAGCTATTTCCTCGGCTCGTAGAGTCTCTGAGCTATCTGCCTTACAATGTGATTCTCCTTATCTGATTTTTCATACGGATAAGGTAGTCCTGCGTACCAAACCTGGGTTCTTACCTAAGGTGGTATCTAACAAGAATATCAATCAAGAGATTGTGGTTCCATCCTTGTGTTACACAATCTGGACGTGGTCTGTGCTTTAAAGTTTTACTTACAAGCTACTAAAGATTTTCGTCAAACATCTGCTTTGTTTGTTGTCTACTCTGGACAGAGGAGAGGTCAAAAGGCTTTGGCAACCTCTTTTCTCCAACATAGGTGTGTCCGGTCCACGGCGTCATCCTTACTTGTGGGATATTCTCTTCCCCAACAGGAAATGGCAAAGAGCCCAGCAAAGCTGGTCACATGATCCCTCCTAGGCTCCGCCTTCCCCAGTCATTCTCTTTGCCGTTGTACAGGCAACATCTCCACGGAGATGGCTTAGAGTTTTTTGGTGGGGAAGGTTCCACGGGTCTCAATTATCTTCGAACAGGCATTCTTACACTGTGTAGAAGACCTGTTAAGCATGGGAGTGATTCATCCTGTTCCATTAGGAGAACAAGGGATGGGTTTTTACTCCAACCTGTTCATAATTCCCAAAAAAGAGGGAACATTCAGACCTATTTTAGATCTCAAGATTCTAAACAAGTTTCTAAGGGTTTCATCATTCAAAATGGAAACCATTCGAACGATCCTTCCTACCATCCAGGAAGGTCAATTCATGACCACGGTGGACTTAAAGGATGCGTACCTACGTATTCCTATCCACAAGGAACATTTTCGGTTCCTAAGGTTCGCCTTTCTGGACAAGCATTACCTGTGGCACTTCCATTCGGATTAGCCACTGCTCCAAGGATTTTCACAAGGGTACTAGGGTCCCTTCTAGCGGTACTAAGACCAAGGGGCATTGCAGTAGTACCTTACTTGGACGACATCCTGATTCAAGTGTCGTCTCTGTCAAAAGCAAGGGCTCATACGGACATTGTCCTAGCCTTTCTCAGATCTCACAGGTGGAAAGTGAACATAGAAAAAAGTTCTCTGTCCCCGTCAACAAGAGTTCCCTTCTTGGGAACAATAATAGTTTCCTTAGAAATGAAGGTTTTTCTGACAGAGGCCAGAAAATCAAAACTTCTAAGCTCTTGTCAGGTACTTCATTCTGTTCTTCTTCCTTCCATAGCGCAGTCCATGGAAGTAATAGGTTTGATGGTTGCGGCAATGGACATAGTTCCTTTTGCACGAATTCATCTAAGACCATTGCACCTGTGCATGCTCAGACAGTGGAATGGGGATTATACAGACTTGTCTCCGACGATACAAGTAGATCAAATAACCAGAGATTCACTCCGTTGGTGGCTGACCCTGGACAACCTGTCACAGGGAATGAGCTTCCGCAGACCAGAATAGGTCATTGTCACGACCGACGCCAGTCTGGTGGGCTGGGGCGCGGTCTGGGAACCCCTGAAAACTCAGGGTCTATGGTTTCGGGAAGACTCTCTTCTCCCGATAAACATAATGGAACTGAGAGCGATATTCAATGCTCTCAAGGCTTGGCCTCAACTAGCAAAGGCCAAATTCATAAGGTTTCAATCAGACATCATGACGACTGTTACATATATCAACCATCAGGGGGTAACAAGGAGTTCCCTGGCGATGGAGGAGCATCCAGGGGAGTGGGAACTCCATCTGGAAATCTTTGCCCAAATAACTCAATTATGGGGCATTCCAGACATGGTTCTGATGGCCTCTCGTCAGAACTTCATGGTCCCTTGTTACGGGTCCAAATCCAGGGATCCCAAGGCGACTCTATTGGATACAATAGTAGCACCTTGGATCTTCAACCTAGCTTATGTATTCCCACCGTTTCCTCTCATTTCCAGGCTGGTAGCCAGGATCAATCTGGAGAGGGCTTCGGTGACCTTGATAGTTCCTGTGTGGCCACGCAGGACTTGGTATGCAGACCTGGTGAATGTGTCATCGGCTCCACCATGGAAGCTACCTTTGAGACAGGACGTTCTTATTCAGGGTCCATTCGAACATCCGAATCTGGTTTTCCTCCAACTGACTGCTTGGAGTTTGAACGCTTGATTTTATCAAAGCATGGGTTTTCAGATTCTGTAATAGATACTCTTATTCAGGCTAGAAAGTCTGTAACTAGAAAAATTTACCATAATATATGGAAAAAATATATCTGTTGGTGTGAATCTAAAGGATTCCCATGGAACAAGATAAAAATTCCTAAGATTCTTTCCTTTCTACAAGAAGGTTTGGAGAAAGGATTTTCTGCGAGTTCTCTGAAGGGACAGATCTCTGCTTTATCTGTTTTACTTCACAAAAGGCTGGCAGCTGTGCCAGACGTTTAAGCGTTTGTTCAGGCTCTGGTTAGAATCAAGCCTGTTTACAGACCTTTGACTCTTCCCTGGAGTCTTAATCTAGTTCTTTCAGTTCTTCAAGGGGTTCCGTTTGAACCCTTACATTCCGTAGATATTAAGTTATTATCTTGGAAAGTTTTGTTTTAGGTTGCAATTTCTTCCGCTAGAAGAGTTTCTGAGTTATCTGCTCTGCAGTGTTCTCCGCCCTATCTGGTCCATGCAGATAAGGTGGTTTTACGTACTGAGCCTGGTTTTCTTCCGAAGGTTGTTTCCAACAAAAATATTAACCAGGAGATAGTTGTACCTTCTTTGTGTCCGAATCCAGTTTCATAGAAGGAACGTTTGTTACACAATTTGGACGTTGTCCGTGCTCTAAAATTCTATTTAGATGCTACAAAGGATTTCAGACAAACATCTTCCTTGTTTGTTGTTTATTCTGGTAAAAGGAGAGGTCAAAAAGCAACTTCTACCTCTCTATCTTTTTGGCTTAAAAGCATCATCAGATTGGCTTATGAGACTGCCGGACGGCAGCCTCCTGAAAGAATCACAGCTCATTCCACTAGGGCCGTGGCTTCCACATGGGCCTTTAAGAACGAGGCTTCTGTTGATCAGATATGTAAGGCAGCGACTTGGTCTTCACTGCACACTTTTACCAAATTTTACAAATTTGATACTTTTGCTTCTTCTGAGGCTATTTTTGGGAGAAAGGTTTTGCAAACCGTGGTGCCTTCCATCTAGGTGACCTGATTTGCTCCCTCCCATCATCCGTGTCCTAAAGCTTTGGTATTGGTTCCCACAAGTAAGGATGACGCCGTGGACCGGACACACCTATGTTGGAGAAAACAGAATTTATGTTTACCTGATAAATTACTTTCTCCAACGGTGTGTCCGGTCCACGGCCCGCCCTGGTTTTTTAATCAGGTCTGATGATTTATTTTCTTTAACTACAGTCACCACGGTATCATATGATTTCTCCTATGCAAATATTCCTCCTTTACGTCGGTCGAATGACTGGGGAAGGCGGAGCCTAGGAGGGATCATGTGACCAGCTTTGCTGGGCTCTTTGCCATTTCCTGTTGGGGAAGAGAATATCCCACAAGTAAGGATGACGCCGTGGACCGGACACACCGTTGGAGAAAGTAATTTATCAGGTAAACATAAATTCTGTTTTTCTTTTTGGCTAAGAAGCTTAATCCGCTTAGCCTATGAGACTGCTTGACAGCAGCCTCCTGAAAGGATTACAGCTCATTCCACTAGAGCTGTGGCTTCCACTTGGGCCTTTAAAAATGAGGCTTCTCTTGAACAGATTTGTAAGGCGGCGACTTGGTCTTCGCTTCATACTTTTTCAAAATTTTACAAATTTGATACTTTTGCTTCTTCGGAGGCTATATTTGGGAGAGAGGTTTTACAGGCAGTGATTCCTTCCATTTAAGTTCCTGCCTTGTCCCTCCCTTCATCCGTGTACTTTAGCTTTGGTATTGGTATCCCACAAGTATTGGATGATCCGTGGACTGGATACACCTTACAAGAGAAAACACAATTTATGCTTACCTGATAAATTTATTTCTCTTGTGGTGTATCCAGTCCACGGCCCGCCCTGTCATTTTAAGGCAGGTAATTTTTAAATTTAAACTACAGTAACCACTACACCCTATGGTTCCTCCTTTCTCGGCTTGTTTTCGGTCGAATGACTGGCTATGACAGTTAGGGGAGGAGCTATATTACAGCTCTGCTGTGGGTGTCCTCTTGCAACTTCCTGTTGGGAATGAGAATATCCCACAAGTATTGGATGATCCGTGGACTGGATACACCACAAGAGAAATAAATTTATCAGGTAAGCATAAATTGTGTTATCTATCTTTTTAAACAATAAACATTTTTGTGTAGACTGCCCCTTTAACTGATAACCACTGTAAAACATTATACTTTACACTAACGTTATGACAGTAGCTAGCCTTGTCTTCTGCAGACTAAAGCCCAGATAGGCTCCTCCAAGTAAGGCAAATGGTGGGCGGAGTTTGGCTATTGGAAACAATTACCGTAAAAAGTTTTAGTTTTGAAAACCTTAAAGGGACATTAAACCCAGTTTTTTTCTTTTATGTTTCAGATAGAACATATAATTTTAAACAACTTTCCAATTTATTTCTATTATCTAATTTGCTTCATTCTATTAGTATCCTTTGTTGAAGAAGCAGCAATGCACTATTGGGAGTTAGCAGAACTGGGTGAGCCAATAACATGAGACACACGTGTAGCTCCTGAGCCTACCTAGGTATCTTTTTCAACAAAGGATACAACAGAAAAAAAGTTTCATATCTCTTTAAGACTTGGCTGATATGTTATCTTATAGCAACACTACAGACTGTCTAATGACAAGGTGTTACTGTCCCTTTAAATATCACTGTCTGTAATATAATGTATATAATATAATGCACGATTACACATTCCTGCCCTTTAATGCCTCTCTGTTTTCCATACAAGCGGCTACTGAAGCCCTGATTACTGCTGACATAAGGGGAGCTCGTTAAAGTGAGCTATTTTGGCCCAACCTGATTAGCTTCACAAAGCTCCCTTATTACAGAACAGCTCCAGCTCTCTAACAGGAGCTCTGACAAATGCAACAAGCCGGAGATAAATAGCAGACACATATTTTACCTTTATTTGTCTCTTGTTCACGTAGCGCTTAGTGTGTGTTTTGCTAAATACTTTAGCAACCTTAAAGGGACGGTAAACGCCGTGTAATTACATTTTTTTCTGCAGTCTGCCAAGAGATTACCATATCAGCAGAGTCTAAACCTTATTAGAACAGTTTAACACCTTAATTGCCTATTCAGATTTATGTGTGAAGAAGACAGGGCTTACAACCACTATCGTGTTAACAAAATTTCCATCGTTTAGTTTCATCATAAAAGATAATATAAGTACAAATTTAAGAGATATGTGGCATTGTTAGGCTTGTGAAGTCTGTCGTGTGCTCTTTTAATTACAAGAAAAGGGGGCACAATAAATACTAAAACAACTTTGTAACATATTCATTGGGTATAATTAGGTATTTTATATTAGAGTCTGACTGTATCTTTAAACTAGAATTGTTCTGTATAATGTTGTTTTCTTATAAATAGAATGCAGATGCTGTACTTCACTATAACTGAAGACAGAGCTTCACGATCAAACCCATTTTCTGACCCCACTTGTCACAGTTTGTCCTTAAATCTTGCAGGATGCACAGGGCATAATATTTAAAGTAACTCTGTGCCCTGTGTCTGACTGCATTAACACAGCTGAGTTTGCAACACCCAGCACTATTCAAATATCTGTCTGAGAGTCTTTAAAATGAACCAATTTCTTGCCAGAAAAGGCTTCGTTCTGCAGTGCATGGGGCTGATGGCTGGATTTGTAATTTCACGTAGAATTGTGCAATAACAGGCGCTGTGTGACAGCTCAGTCTGCTAAATGTTTACTTACATTTTGTGTTCCTGCAACAATGAATGGATATGTTAGTGTATGTCCGCCATTTCTTGCTTTTAGGGCTAAATTACAAGTGCAGAACAAACCTTTGCGCCCAAGCGATAAGGGGTTTATCGTTGGGCTTACCGCTCGTATTACAAGTTGAAAGTAAACATGATTGTGTGAGCACAATCTACATTTACGTTAGAATGATTACCGCAAATTCAGAGCTCTGGTTATTTGTTTCACATAACATAAAAGTTGCTCAAAACTAAATATACATTACAAAGTACACTTACACTCATAATAACACTGTCTAATAAATATACATTACACAGTACAGTTACACACATAACACCATCTAATAAATATACATTACACAGTACAGTTACACTCATAACACTATCTAATAAATATACATTACACAGCACAGTTACACTCATAATAACACTATCTAATAAATATACATTACATAGTACAGTTAAACTCATAATAACACTGTCTAATAAATATACATTACACAGTACAGTTACACTCATAATAACACCATCTAATAAATATACATTACACAGTACAGTTACACACATAATAACACCATCTAATAATTATACATTACACAGTACAGTTACACACATAATAACACCATCTAATAAAAATACACTACAAAGTACAGTTACACACATAACACCATATAATAAATATACATTACACAGTACAGTTACACTTATAATAACACCATATAATAAATATACATTACACAGTACAGTTACACTCATAATAACACTGTCTAATAAATATACATTACACAGTATAGTTACACACATAACACTATCTAATAAATATACATTACATAGTACAGTTACACTCATAACACTGTCTAATAAATATACAATACACAGTACAGTTACGCTCATAACACTATCTAATAAATCTGCATTACACAGTACAGTTACACTCATAACACTATCTAATAAATACATTACACAGTACAGTTACACTCATAACACCATCTAATAAATATACATTACACAGTACAGTTACACTCATAATAACACTATCTAATAAATATACATTACACAGTGCAGTTACACTCATAATAACACCATCTAATAAATATACATTACACAGTACAGTTACACTCATAATAACACCATCTAATAAATATACATTACACAGTACAGTTACACTCATAATAACACTATCTAATAAATATACATTACACAGTACAGTTACACTCATAATAACACTGTGTAATAAATATACATTACACAGTACAGTTACACACATAATAACACTCTCTAATAAATATACATTACACAGTACAATTACAAACATAATAACACCATCTAATAAATATACATTACACAGTTCAGTTACACTCATAATAACACTATCTAATAAATTTACATTCCACAGTACACTTACACACATAATAACACTATCTAATAAATATGCATTACACAGTACAGTTACACACATAATAACACTATCTAATAAATATGCATTACACAGTACAGTTACACACATAATAACACTATCTAATAAATATACATTACACAGTACAATTACACACATAATAACACTGTCTAATAAATATACATTACACAGTACAATTACACACATAATAACACTGTCTAATAAATATACATTACACAGTACAGTTACATTCATATTAACACTGTCTAATAAATATACAATACACAGTACAGTTACACACATAATAACATTGTCTAATAAATATACATTACACAGTACAGTTACACACATAATAACACTATCTAATAAATATGCATTACACAGTACAGTTTTTTTTTAAAACTTTCTTTATTAACATCCAAACAAAAGAAAAACATACACATAAGACAGTGTCAAACACATAAAACAAACTTTCCCAAAGTAGTAAAGCTTCCAAGTCGAGAAAAAGTAAAAAATCAGTCCTTTCCATATCCCTGTCCCCCTCTCCCACCTTTCCCATTTCCATACAGATTGACTATCTATTTAGTTATCCAAGAGGAGAAAAAAAAAAAAAAAGAGAAAAAAGAGAAAGAAAGAGTGGGAACTCTCTCGCCTTCCCCTCCTCTCTCCCCTTTGTGATGCTCTACCTAGTTTCTCCCTCCTACTCTCCTACCCTCTCCCCTCAAGTTAACTTTAAGTTAATAATTTGTTCTATATAGAGTACAACATCCTCACTTTGACAACAAGCAAAATCCCTCCAAGTCCTAAGAAAACAATTACCTCTTGCCCCATTTAGCTTGGACTCAAAAGCTGCCTTAATCATTGAGTCTAGCAAAAGTTTTTTTACTTCCGTATTAGAAGGGATTTTAGAAGTGATCCAATGTTTAAAAATAAGTGTCCTAACAATTATTATTACAGTGAGTACAAAGTTTGCTGATTTCCCCCAAGAGTTATGTCCTACCAAGAAAATAATAGAGTCTCTTTCCAGGTAAACCCTCTCTTTCACTATCGTTGAAAGATAATATTCCAATTTTTCCCACATCTGTTTGAGCTTGGGACAATCCCATAACAAGTGACCCAGGTTGGGATCTTGGAAAGAACATTTAGGACAAACATTAGTCACCTTTTTATTCCATTTAGCCACTCTACGTGGGGTTAGGTAATCTCTCTGTACTACCCTAAATTGTGTTTCTCTATAGTATGAAGCAGAGAAAAGTCTTTGAGTTTTTTTAGGCTATTCGTTAGTATTCTATCTAATTCTTCTGAATCTGTTATTTTTGTCCAGTGTTTGACTAATTCCTGTATTGAACCCCTTTCTTCTATGGACAGAAGGAATCTGTAAATAACTGACAGCAGCCTTTTCCCTGAAAGTTTAGCATCAATAAGGGGATGATCTACCCATAATTGCGGGGAGATATTAATTAGGCTAAGAATATAACTTCTTGCTTGTAAAAAATAGAAGATATGTTTTCTCTGTATTGCTGGAAATTTTTCTTGAAAGTTATCAAATGTGTGTAGTTTGTTAAGTTTATAATCATAGAAATCTTTCACGATCAATGGATTAGATGGTGACCATTTCTCATAGAGATCTGTCATATTACCCAGCGGGAATCGTCCATTTCCTTTTATCGGTAACCATTTAGAAATATTTTGCACTAAACCTAGACGTTTAGATAAATTCCTCTAAGTCCATAGTATATCTCTATATAAAAGATGTTCAGAAATAGTCCCATTCAGATCCCTATTAGAAGCGAATAGGACAAAATTCAAAGAGAATGGGGAGCAAACCTGTCCCTCCAAAGACTCATCTGAGTATATAAAGGACCGGTTTAACCAGTCTACCGGAAAACGCAGAATAGAAGCATGATTGTACCATTCTAAGTTCGATAAAGCCAAGCCTCCCTTGCAATAAGGTTGGTATAACTTAGCAAGCTTAATTCTTGCTTTCCTTCCACTCCAAAGATAATACCTTAATGCTTGATTGAAACGCCAAAGATCAATCTTCTTGATCAGGAATGGGAGCATCCTCGACGTATAGAGAATTTTGGGAACAATACACATTTTAAATAAAGCCACTTTACCAGTTAAAGAAACTGGGAGTGACGCCCAAGTTCTCAGCCTCTCTTCAGTATCCCTCAAAGCCGTATGAATATTATCCTTGTACCAATTCACTGTATTGGCAGAAATCTTCAGCCCCAGATAGCTCAGAGTTTTAGTTTCTATAAATTGATAGGGTTGAGATTCCTCTGAGTTATGTTTTAACCATAGAATTTTGGATTTTGCAAGATTAATCTTATAGCCCGAAACTTTACTGATCCAAGAGGTTCACAATCTCATCAATCTGCTTTTTTGGGTTGGCAACATACAACAAAAGATTGTCAGCAAATAGAGCAGTTTTAAATATCTCTTTGCCTATGCTGATTCCAGTCAGCAACTTCCTTAATCTAATAGATAGAGGCTGCATTACACAGTACAGTTACACTCATAATAACACTATCTAATAAATATACATTACACAGTACAGTTACACACATAATAACACTATCTAATAAATATGCATTACACAGTACAGTTACACTCATAACACTATCTAATAAATATACATTACATAGTACAGTTACACTCATAACACTGTCTAATAAATATACAATACACAGTACAGTTACACTCATAACACTATCTAATAAATACATTACACAGTACAGTTACACTCATAATAACACTATCTAATAAATATACATTACACAGTGCAGTTACACTCATAATAACACCATCTAATAAATATACATTACACAGTACAGTTACACTCATAATAACACCATCTAATAAATATACATTACACAGTGCAGGTACACTCATAAAAACACCATCTAATAAATATACATTACACAGTACAGTTACACACATAACGCCATCTAATAAATATACATTACACAGTACAGTTACACACATAATAACACTATCTAATAAATATACATTACACAGTACAGTTACACTCATAATACCACCATCTAATAAATATACATTACTCAATACAGTTACACACATAATAACTCCATCTAATAAATATACATTACACAGTACAGTTACACACGTAATAACATCATCTAATAAATATACATTACACAGTACAGTTACACTCATAATAACACTATCTAATAAATATACATTACACAGTGCAGTTACACTCATAATAACACCATCTAATAAATATACATTACTCAATACAGTTACACACATAATAACTCCATCTAATAAATATACATTACACAGTACAGTTACACACGTAATAACACCATCTAATAAATATACATTACACAGTACAGTTACACTCATAATAACACTATCTAATAAATATACATTACACAGTGCAGTTACACTCATAATAACACCATCTAATAAATATACATTACACAGTACAGTTATATTCATAACACTATCTAATAAATATACATTACACAGTAAAGTTACACTCATAATAACACTGTCTAATAAATATACATTACACAGTTCAGTTACACACATAATAACACCATCTAATAAATATACATTACACATAACAGTTACACACATAATAACACCATCTAATAAATTTACATTACACAGTACAGTTACACTCATAATAACACCATCTAATAAATATACATTACACAGTACAGTTACACTCATAATAACACCATCTAATAAATATACATTACACAGTACAGTTACACACATAATAACACTGTCTAATAAATATACATTACACAGTACAGTTACACTCATAATAACACTATCTAATAAATATACATTACACAGTGCAGTTACACTCATAATAACACCATCTAATAAATATACATTACACAGTACAGTTACACTCATAATAACACTATCTAATAAATATACATTACACAGTACAGTTACGCTCTTAATAACACTATCTAATACATATACATTACACAGTACAGTTACACTCATAATAACACCATCTAATAAATATACATTACACAGTACAGTTACACTCATAATAACACCATCTAATAAATATACATTACACATAACAGTTACACACATAACACCATCTAATAAATTTACATTACACAGTACAGTTACACTCATAATAACACCATCTAATAAATATACATTACACAGTACAGTTACACTCATAATAACACCATCTAATAAATATACATTACACAGTACAGTTACACTCATAATAACACTATCTAATAAATATACATTACACAGTACAGTTACACTTATAATAACACCATCTAATAAATACATTACACAGTACAGTTACACTCATAACAACACCATCTAATAAATATACATTACACAGTACAGTTACACTCATAATAACCCTATCTAATAAATATACATTATACAGTGCAGTTACACTCATAATAACACCATCTAATAAATATACATTACACAGTACAGTTACACTCATCATAACACTATCTAATACATATACATTACACAGTACAGTTACACTCATAATAACACCATCTAATAAATATACATTACACAGTACAGTTACGCTCATAATAACACTATCTAATACATATACATTACACAGTACAGTTACACTTATAATAACACTATCTAATAAATACATTACACAGTACAGTTACACTCATAATAACACTATCTAATAAATATACATTACACAGTACAATTACACTCATAATAACACTATCTAATAAATATACATTACACAGTACAGTTACGCTCATAATAACACTATCTAATACATATACATTACACAGTGCAGTTACACTCATAATAACACCATCTAATAAATATACATTACACAGTACAGTTACACTCATAATAACACTATCTAATAAATATACATTACACAGTACAGTTACGCTCTTAATAACACTATCTAATACATATACATTACACAGTACAGTTACACTCATAATAACACCATCTAATAAATATACATTACACATAACAGTTACACACATAACACCATCTAATAAATTTACATTACACAGTACAGTTACACTCATAATAACACCATCTAATAAATATACATTACACAGTACAGTTACGCTCATAATAACACTATCTAATACATATACATTACACAGTACAGTTACACTCATAATAACACCATCTAATAAATATACATTACACAGTACAGTTACGCTCATAATAACACTATCTAATAAATATACATTACACAGTACAGTTATGCTCATAATAACACTATCTAATACATATACATTACACAGTACAGTTACACTTATAATAACACTATCTAATAAATACATTACACAGTACAGTTACACTCATAATAACACTATCTAATAAATATACATTACACAGTACAATTACACTCATAATAACACTATCTAATAAATATACATTACACAGTACAGTTACGCTCATAATAACACTATCTAATACATATACATTACACAGTACAGTTACGCTCATAATAACACTATCTAATACATATACATTACACAGTATAGTTACACTCATAATAACACCATCTAATAAATATACATTACACAGTACAGTTTATATATACACACATATAAATATATGTGTGTGTGTATGTATGTATGTGTATATATATATATATATATATATATATATATGCATGCATTAGAGCCATTTGCAGTTAAATGTGCAGTAAACCTACACAATAATGTTATATAATTCTGCAGAATTATATAACATTATCTTAGCGCCAACTTTATATAACAAAGTATTTCTAAAAGACATTTTATCACAAAGTAGAATTTTGCAGAACGCCGCTCCTGGCTCTACTGAGCGGGTCTGTTTTTTTCCTAAGCGCACCGTGGCGTGCTGTCTAGTGCTATTAAAGGACCAGTAAACACAGCAGATTTGCATAATCAACAAATGCAAGATAACAAGACAATACAATAGCATTTACTCTGAATTTCAAATGAATAGTAGATTATTTTCTAACACATTTTAAAGTTATGTATATTTCCACTCCCCCTGTACCATGTGATAGCAATCAGCCAATCACAAATGCATATATGTATAGTCTGAGTTCTTGCACATGCTCAGTAGGAGCTGGTGACTCAAAAAAAAGTGTAAATATAAAAGACTGTGCACATTTTTTTTAATGGAAGTAAATTGGAAAGTTGTTTAAAATTACATGCTGTATCTGAATCATTAAAATTTAATAAAACCTGAGTGTCCCTTTAAACTTAATGAAGGAATACGTGAATGTGCATGTGATATTCTAACTTCGGCTTTTTGCGCCAGTCGGGCTAGGGTGAGAGTGAAGACCGTTTACTTTCAACTTCTAATACTTCTAGCACAGTTAACGCTTAAGCAGGAGCCCTAATTAGCTCTCCACTCTTAATCTGGCCCTTGATGCATTCCTTTTTATCTATTTTACCTACTGTATATTTTTATTTTAAGAATAACCCCTTCACTTGTATTTTCTCATTTGAAATAGCTGATTTTGCCTATTGTATACCCACCTACACTAAACAATTTTAAACTTAAATTCTGGTTACAAAAAATCATCTAAACAAGGAGGTTTAGCTAAAATAATGCTTCCAGTGGGGGCTGGTGTAGGTACTTAAATATTTGTTTTCCATTGTTTTCTCTAAAGGTCCGATTATCTAAAGGTCTGGGCTTGTGATTATCTAAACCTAACCAAATCAGACGTGGTTTTTCACGCCGACCCTCACAGGGGCTTCCCTGGTGGAATTATCTTAAAAAAGGGGCATTACCTGTGAGTGGCAAGTTGTCTCCTATTGAAATTAAAGGGACATTCCAGCCAAAATTGGAATCCACATTGGTGCATTTCAGTTTTACATAGAATTCTTTTTGTAATATATATACATTAGCAAAAATGTGTATTTAAGTATGCACCGTAAACCATAATAAAAAAGATGAGGAGGACTTTGTGTAAATAATTAGACAGATAACATAATGAGGTATTCACTCCCTACAAGATCAGCCACTGTATTGAGTTGTGGTTTCAAGTTATTACATATACAAAACTATACATTGTATACCTTGTAAACTTTTCCTATACATGTTAAAGTTGGCAGCTGGTCTAACTGTCCCTTTAAGCACTGATGCATTTAAAATTTTAATGTTGTTGGCAAAATAATTACCAAAACTGACAGGGCTTGGATGCTACACGGGATACACCCTTTGAAATGCTGGTGGAATTCATGTGTTTAGTCTGCTTTACTGTGACTAATAAGAGCTCACCCTGTAGTGCACAGTTGCCATGTCCTGTTAACAGGAGATATCAGGACAACTGCAGTGCACATGTCAGTGCCTCACAGATTTGGGGAAAGCACTGTTTGTAGAATTAAAGGCAGGACTGAAATCATGAATTTACATTGTAATTTTTTCATTTTATTTTATGCTCTTATTATTTTATGAAAGATTTAAAGGGACATTAAACACCAAGACATATAAAATGTATAATTATTCACAGTAATATACGTTCATTATTTATTTTGCCCCCTTTTCCTGTAATTTGAGTTTGAAAATTGTGGATTTTCCATTCCTAAAAACAGCAAGAACACATGACAGGCTTCATAAACCCAGCCCTGACCCTTATGTGCAGTTGGTTGTCTTATCAATTCTGCTGAAGCCAACAATGTATATTTTGTTAACACGATAGTGGCAATCTTTGATTGGCTCCTCCAAATATGGAAAGTGGTTGGTGGAGTTTGACCACAATTGCAGCAAACAAGTTGTTAATCTGCAGTGTTAAAATAACATTGAAACTATACTGCTATACTGGAAGACTGCAGAAAACTAATTACAATGTGTGTACTTTTCCTTTAAAGGCACATGAAACCCAACATTTTTCTTTCATTATTCATATAGAGAATACATTTTTAAATAATGTTCCAATTTACTTCTATTATCTAATTTGCTTTATTTTTTAGATATCCTTTGTTGTATAAATAGCAATGCACATGGGTGAGCCAATTACACGGGCATCTATGTGCAGCCACCAATCCGCAGCTTTTGAGCCTATTTAGATATGCCATTGAACAAAGAATATTATGAGAATGAAACAAATTAGATAATAGATGTGAATTGGAAAGTTTTTTGAAATTGTACGTTCTATCTGAATCATGAAATAAAAAATTGGGGTTTTAAGTTTGAAGGACAATTGAGATAGGTGTATTTTGCTTTGTGTAGAAGTATTTTTTAGTCCACTTGCTTTAGGGAAAATGCTTTTTATAAAAGCTAGCACTGTTTTAGTGGAGTATATCTAGATATGGTCTGTGCACTAGCATTTTTAAACAGTGTGTCTGCTCAGAGAGCCATCTATGACTTGCATCATGTAACAGAGTCACTGCTGATGTAATACAGGGCACGAGCTGCTCTCAACGGATGCACTGTTTAAATGCTGGTGCACAGATTATACATAAATATGCATTTACTTGCCTGTGCACAGTAAAAGCTATCAATGACAGTAATTTTACTAGAGACATTTTTGCTAATACATGTGTATTGGAAAAATGCTTCTAGTCAAAACTGAAACGTATTAATGTGCATTTTATTTTGATATCCCTTTAGTCAGAGGCTTTATTTGGGGTTTTAAATGGGAAGTTTATATACATTTTTTGTGGGGAAAATGGGGAGAAAATATTAAGATTCCCAAGTAATCCAGAGGTGAACATCTAGGTGTAGCCAAAGGCCTTTCTGATTGCATTTAATATATTAAAGCCTTTTCTGATTATTTTTGCCCATAGAGGATTAAACACATGGATAAATTCAGTTCTGCACTGGTTTTGAGATGAACTACTGGTTTGAAGCTCAACAGTGTTGCTGAGCACCAAGGCAGAACATTCTGTGATCTGAGATGTTATTGCAGCAAATGCAGAAAGGATGGGACACATGCAGACTGTTTTCTTTAAACAGTACCGTGCTGTGGCTCCACTGAGTAAGTTTTCCGTAAACCAGTGCAGCCACTGTTTGTAGAGAACTTTTAAATAAGGAGCATTGCTGCAAAAGTGTCAGCACACTGATGATAACGGTCTCTCTGTGATTTTTTTATACTCTTGTCTTTCCCGGACTGCAAAGCTATGACTCCTGAATATGACGTTCCTGTGAACAATACATCTTTTTTTTATTTCTGCATTTAAACCTTATAATTTTGTGACGTTAGACCAAGTCTGCCTGGGCTCCTGAGCTGGTGCGTATGTGTTTTGCTGTCAGTCACCAGCCAGCTTTAACTATGTGTTAAATTCCCTTGAGGTATAGGCAAGCAATAGCAAAATAAGATTATGCTCTAAGTCATTATTTGACCAGTTTCTCATTGCTTCCTTGTATGCCTTTAAACATTGATTTTCAATTCTCAGTCCTCATTTTCTCTAACAAGTTTCTATACTCTTGGGGTTGTTTTTTTTTCGGTATGGATTAGATTTGTTTTCAGTCCCTGTTGCCGTGTTGTCTATTTATGGATTAACACGTCCCACTTATATAAACACATATCAGTTGCTTAGTAGTTTTGTGCCGTGTCCTGTTTGTATACTACATGAATGGAGCGTTTCTTTTTACCGTATGGATTTACACCTGCCTTGCATTGCAGATCACAATAACAGTATATCAGTATACTGGCTGCACGAGCAATTTAGTAAAGGATCTGCAGTTTCTTTTAAATCTGCTTCGTTATCACTCTCAGTCAGTGAATACTTCATGTCTGTAGAAAATCATTCCTTGATGTAGTGGGTAAACATTTTCTTCTCTTGGCCATCATTTTATTAAAGGGATACTAAACCCAATTTTCTTCCCATAAGGCAGGGAGAGTCCATGACTTCATTCCTTACTGTTGGGAAATACAACACCTGGCCACCAGGGGGAGGCAAAGACACCCCAGCCAAAGGCTTAAAGGGACACTGAACCCAAAAATTTTCTTTCATGATTCAGATAGAGCATGACATTTTAAGCAACTCTCTAATTTACTCCTATTAGCAAATTGTTTTCATTCTCTTGGTGTCTTTATTTGAAATGCAAGAATGTAAGTTTAGATGCTGGCCCATTTTTGGTTAACAACCTGGGTTGTTCTTGCTAATTGGTGGATAAATTTATCCACCAATAAAAAATTGCTGTCCAGAGTTCTGAACAAAAAAAAGTTTAGATGCCTTCTTTTTCAAATAAAGATAGCAAGAGAACGAAGAAAAATTGATAATAGGAGTAAATTAGAAAGTTGCTTAAAATTACATTATCTATCTGAATCAAAAAAGAAAAAAATTGGGTTTAGTGTCCCTTTAAATATTCCTGTGAGAGTATTGATGAAAGTTAGAGTCTGTAAATGCAGGGAACGTTTTTCTGCAAAGCGATCTATCTAACAGCTCCTGAGCAATCAGTGTTAACGAGTTACACTGCTTGCTTTTCCACACTCAGGTCCATGTCAGAGTATCGCTACAAAGCTGTTACACTTGAGAGGCTGTATCTGTTCCACAGTATGGATCCTGAAGGGTAAGTCCGCTTTATTGTTATAGCAGGGACTCCTGTATAGGGTCCTCAATAGGATCAAGAGTTAATATCTCCTTAGTGGGAGTTTATTGGGAACAGTTTGGGGAGTTTATATACTGCTTTAACATTTGTGAAAAACATTTTCAGGGCTCATTTAGACTGTGTACTTTTGGCTGGAACAAGCATAATTCACTTTCACTTTTGTGAGTTGCGCAGCTCCTAATAGCTTTGCTCACTTTTTTCATAGCAGGGGAGGTCCTGCCTTGCGCACCATGTGACCTGGTGCGGCTTCATTCACTTCCTTACGATCCTGCTGCAGACAACACTGAGGAGCGTTTCTTGACAACTTGTCTGGGTCTATTAGGTGGTGAGTGCCCCAGCCATTGGTTTTGTAAAGGTGCCTTTCTATATTTAAAACGTTTTTTTTGTATTGTTTTTTTTCTTTCTACTGTGGGATTACATAGCTACTATGGAGGACTCTGATAATATGTTAGAAGGTTCCATTCCTTCTGTAGTGCTTAATAATACCTGCTTATATTGTAAGGAGGCCGTGGTTTGTCCGCCTGCTCAATTTTGTTCCAATTGCCTGGGTACTGTTTTAAAGTCTAAGAAGGGAGCTAAATCTGCTATTAACCCTAGCGCTGTTAGTCCCTCTGAGCCATCAACCTCTCAGAATTCTGTGAACCGAAAGATTACTACCCTTTCTAACCTAACCGCTTCACATGCAATTCGCAGCAGCACAGCTATTTCTCCGTCTGGAGGGGTTTTCTTTCTAGTGAACTTTACCGCACAGTTACATTCGACGGTGTCCGTGTCCCTGAGTGCCCTACCTATCTCTGGGAAACATAAGAGAAAGGTTAAACACAGTTTTTCTGTTTTAGATTAATCTAATTTCCAATCGGCTCTAGCTTGTATGTCCCAGCTATCCGAGGATGAGTTAACCTCTGTAGCGTCAGAGGGTGAACTTTTGGAGTCAGAGACTTCTCTATTACTAAATCTCCTCCAACGGAGAAACCCTCCTTTAGATTTAAAATTGAACATCTGCGTTTTTTACTGAAGGAAGTCCTGTCTACGCTAGAAGTTCCAGAGGCTAAGTTACCTGAGGAACCTAAGGTACCTAAGTTAGATAGGGTTTATGAACACAGGAAGGTCCCAGTTCGTATGGCGAACATTTATTAGCAACAAATGGGAAAGAATTGGAACATCCTTTTCTTCCTCCTCGGCTACTTTTAAAAAATTGTTCCCGGTCCCTGACTCTCAATTAGAGTTGTGGGACTCCATCCCTAAGGTGGGTGGCACCATTTCGACGCTAGCTAAGTGTACTACTATCCCTTTTAAGGATAGCTCTTCCTTTAGAGAACCTATGAATAAGAAGTTGGAAACTTTCCTAAGGAAAATGTTCCAACACGCAGGATTTTTATTTCAACCGGCAGCAGCCGTGGCTGCGGTGGCCGGGGCCACCACATACTGGTGTAACTCCCTGTCAGAACTTATTGAGGTGGAATCTCCCCTTGAGGATATTCAGGAGAGAATTAAAGCCTTAAGAGTAGCTAATTCTTTTATCTGTGATGCAAATATTTGCCTGAATGCTAAGGCTTCAGTTTTGTGGTCCTAGCCCATCAGGGCTCTCTGGTTGAAGTCTTGGTCCGCGGATATGACTTTTAAATCCAGACTCCTTTCTCTTCCTTTTAAGGGGAAGATTTTATTTGGACCAGGTCTGGACTCCATCATCTCTATGGTTACTGGAGGGAAAGGTGCCTTCCTACCTCAGGATAAGAAGAACAGACCTAAGGGACGGCAGTCCTCTAATTTTTGCTCCTTTCGTTCGGACAAATCCCAACTATCTCAATCTTCATCCAAGCCTGAGCAGCCCAAGAGCACTTGGAAGCCTGCTCAGTCCTGGAAAAAGTCCAAACAGACAAAGAAGCTTGCCGATAACAAATTGGCATGAATGGGGCAGCCCCCGATCCTGGGTCGGATCGAGTAGGGGGCAGATTGTTGCTTTTCTCAGACGCTTGGTTTCAGGATGTTCAAGATCCTTGGGTTCTGGAGGTCGTATCTCAGGGATACCGGATAGGGTTCAAATCTCATCCGCCCGGGGGCAGATTCTTACTCTCCAGACTGTCTACAAGACCAGAGAACAGGACAGCCTTTTTAGATTGCGTAAGGGATCTGTCCTCCTTTGGAGTATTATTCCCGATACCTGCATCAGAAAGAGGTCTGGGGTTCTATTCAAACCTCTTTGTGGGTTCCCAAAAAAAAAGGGAACTTTTCGTCCAATTCTGGACTTGAAGTGCCTAAACAAATTTCTAATGGTCCCTTCCTTCAAGATGTAGACTATAAGATCAATCCTTCCCCTGGTTCAGGAAGGACATTTTATCACTACCATAGATCTGAAGGATGCATACCTTCACGTTGCGATCTACAGGGAACAATTTCCAGTTCTTGAGATTCGCCTTTCTGGATCAACACTTCCAGTTCATAGCACTTCCGTTTGGCTTAGCTACTGCTACAAGGATATTTACCAAGGTTCTGGGGGCTCTTCTAGTGGTTGCCAGAACCCGAGGTATAGCAGTAGCTCCTTACCTGGATGATATCTTGGTACAGGCACCATCTTTTCGTTTAGCAAGGGATCACTCAGAACTTCTAAGTCTTCTACGGTCACATGGATGGAAAATAAACTTGGAAAAGAGTTGGCTTACTCCAAATACCAGAGTGAATTTCCTGGGCACAGTTATAGACTCTGTGTCCATTAAGATCTTTCTAACAGATCAGAGACGTTGCAAGCTAACAATAGCATGTCTTGCCCTCCAGGCCTCCTTGAGACCTTCGGTGGCCCAGTGTATGGAGGTGATTGGACTCATGGTGTCTTGTATGGACATCATTCCCTTTGCCAAATTCCATCTCAGACCTTTACAGCTATGCATGCTGAGACATTGGAACGGCGACCATTCCGATCTGTCAAAACAGATAGTTCTGGACAGCCAAGCGAGAGATTCGCACTCTTGGTGGCTCTGTCAAGATCACCTGGGGAGCCGTTTGGGGTGCCAGAAAGGCACAGGGGCTGTGGACTCAGGAGGAGTCCACTCTACCGATCAGTATCTTGGATCTCCGGATCTGAAGGCTTGGCAACTCCTGGGTTCGTCCTAGTTTATCAGATTCCAATCAGACAATATAACTTTGGTAGCCTACATCAACCATCAGGGGGGAATGATAAGTTCCTTAGCAATGAGAGAAGTGTCTCAAATCCTAGAATGGGCAGAGGCCCACAACTGTATGCTGTCAGCGATCCACATTCCGGGTGTGGACAACTGGGAAACAGACTTCCTCAGCAGGCAATCCTTTCACCTGGGGGAATGGTCTCTCCACCCGAGGTCTTTGCAGAGATATGGAGCAGATGGGGGATGCCAGAGATAGACCTCATGGTCTCCTGTCTCAATGCCAAACTACCTAAGTATGGGTCGAGATTGAGGGATCCTCAAGAGGTTCTAATAGATGCCCTAGCGGTTCCATGGAGGTTTGGACTCATATCTCTTTCCTCCATTACCTCTTCTCCCTTGTGTGGTGGCCCACATCAAACAGGAGCAAGCATCTGTGATTCTAATTGCTCCACCCTGGCCGTGAAGGACCTGGTATGTGGATCTGGTGGGTATGTCCTCATCTCCTCCATGGAGGTTACCTTGTTGCAGGGACCTGCTGATACAGGGTCCTTTCCTTCATTAAGATCTAGATTCTCTGAGGCTGACTGCGTGGAGATTGAACGCTTAGTGTTAGCCAGGAGAGGTTTCTCTGAAAGTGTCATCGACACTTTGATTGAAGCTTGTAAGCCAGTTACTCGACACATCTACCATAAGGTTTGACGGACTTATCTGCACTGGTATGAGGAGTGTCTTTTTTTTCTTGGCATAAGGTTAAAGTTGCCAGACTTTTATCTTTTCTCTAGAATTTACTGGAGAAGGGTCTATCTGCTAGTTCCCTGAAGGGACAGATATCGGCCCTGTCGGTGTTGCTGCACAAGAGATTAGCTGAGCTTCCGGATGTGCAGTCCTTCGTTAAGGCCCTGACTAGGATTAGACCTGTGTTTAGAAAGATGGCTCCGCCATGGAGTCTGAATCTTGTTCTTCTGTGTTGCAGCAGGCTCCGTTTTAGCCCATGCGTAATGTTGACATTAAACTGTTAACTTGGAAGGTTTTGTTTCTATTGGCTATTGCCTCTGCTCGCAGAGTCTCCGAAATTTGTGCCTTACCTTGTTTTTCAAGTTAGGTTTCCTTTCCAAGGTGGTGTCAGATCGCAACATTAATCGAGAGATTGTTGTTCCTTCCTTGTGTCCCAATCCTCCTTCAGCGAAGGAACGTTAACTTCAAAATCTAGATGCGGTTCATGCCTTGAAGTTCTACCTTCAGGCTACTAAGGAGTTCAGACAATCTTCATCTTTGTTTGTTATCTATGCGGGTAAGCGTAGGGGTCAGAAGGCCACTACGTCTTCCCTGTCTTTCTGGTTGAGAAGTGTCATCCGCCTAGCTTATGAGACTGCGGGACAACAGCCTCCTGAGAGAATTACGGCTCATTCCACTAGAGCAGTAGCTTCTTCCTGGGCTTTAGAACGGCTGAAGCAGCTTTTGAAAGAAAGGTTTTGCAGGCTGTGGTGCCCTCAGATTAGGGTCCGCCTCTTTTTTTGTTCCCTCCCATTATTCCTTCAGTGTCCTCTGGAGCTTGGGTATTGTTTACCCAACAGTAAGGAATTAAGTCGTGGACTCTCCCTGCCTTATGGAAAGAAAACAAAATGTATGCTTACCAGATAAATTCCTTTCTTTGCTGGCATGGAGAGTCCACGACCCGCCCATAAGTTATTTTTTGTTTGGGCGGCTCCCTTTTTGTTTTTCTTTTGGCACTTTTATACCCTGATGTTTCTCCTACTTTTCCTCGTTCCCTCAGCCGAATGACTGGGGGGGATAGGGGTAGTGAAGTGGGAGGGATATTTTAGCCTTTGGCTGGGGTGTCTTTGCCTCCTCCTGGTGGCCAGGTGTTGTATTTCCCAACAGTAAGGAATTAAGTCGTGGACTCTCACTGCTATGAAAGAAAGGAATTTATCTGGTAAGCATAAATTTTGTTTTTTTCTTTCATGATTCAGATAGAAAAGGCAATTTTAAGTAACTTTCTAATTTACTACTATTATAAATGTTTCTTTCTTCTCTTGGTATCTTTATTTGAAAAAGCAGGAATGTAAGCTTCGGAGCTGGACCGTTTTTGGTTCAGAACCCTGGGTAGCGCTTGCTGATTGGTGGCTACATTTACTCTATGTGAATCATGATAGAAAAAAATGTGGTTTAAGTATCTCTTTAAAGAACACTCAAGTCAAAATAAACTTATGATTCAGATAGAGCAGCAGTATTAAAGGGACACTGAACCCAAATTTTTTCTTTTGTGATTCAGATAGAGCATGACATTTTAAGCAACTCTCTAATTTACTCCTATTATCAAATTTTCTTCATTCTCTTGGTATCTTTATTTGAAATGCAAGAATGTAAGTTTAGATGCCGGCCCATTTTTGGTGAACAACCTGGGTTGTCCTCGCTGATTGGTGGATAAATTCATCCACCAATAAAAAAAGTGCTGTCCAGAGTTCTGAACCCAAAAAAAGCTTAGATGCCTTCTTTTTCAAATAAAGATAGCAAGAGAACGAAGAAAAATTGACAATAGGAGTAAATTAGAAAGTTCCTTAAAATAGCATGCTCTATCTGAATCACGAAATAAAAAATTTGGGTTCAGTGTCCCTTTAAGACACTTTCCAATTTACTTCTGTTATCAAATTTTGCACAGTCATTTTATAAACGCACTTTCTGGGAAACAAACTCCTACTGAGCATGTGCACAAGCTCACAGGGTATATGTATACTAGACTGTGATTGTTTGTCTGATACAGGGGGCCGGAAAATTTGAGAAAAAAAATAATTTACCAGAAAAAAGCCCACTGTTTATTTAAAATTCAGAGTATATGTTATTGCATTGTCTTTTTATTTTGCACTTGTTAATTATGCATTTCTACTGCATTTAGTAGTTAAACACTAAATATATTTTATAAGCATAGTACTTAGGTTATTCCCGCCTCCCTCTAGAGATGGGTGCTGCCATAATGAAATCTAACTTTCACTGCATTCCAGTGTTGACCTGTATGTACGTGTGCAGCAACTCTCCTTCATAAACCTGCAGTGTAACCTAGGTCTGAAATAGTAGCATAATGTAGAGGGAGGTGCATGAAATGTGTTTAATACATAGATTTGTATAATCGGCATATAAATAATAAAAAGACAATGCAATAACACATACTTTGAAACAAAGACAAATGATATTACAAATGGGATGAATGGCTACTCACAAACGTGGTGCACCCAGTGGGGCTAGTGGAGCAGGCTGGCACTTCTCAGTTGGCCGGCTAACTGTATATCAGCAAACAGCTCCAGGAGTCAGGATGCTTCCAGACAATTCTCAAAGTCTTCCTATATAGGGATAAAAGGGAACCACCATAGCCCAGTACAGTTTGATACAAATAAAATGTGATATTCAAGGTCACACTTACAACATCCAAAGCACCTCCAGGTCCAATATGGGCAGACTGGAGCTTCTCAGCCGCCCGGCAGACTGATCTCTGAAACTGAACAGGTCACACTCCAGTCCACAAACCAATGGGAAAACAGCAAATGTATATTTAAAAACAATGTTTTATTAAAAAGCAACGCGTTTCTCAGCCTACACAGGGCTGTTTCCTCAGGCTATTCTAAAACATGAATAAAAATACACTTGCTATATACATGACCATGTGTGCTCTGAAATGTTAATTGGTAACACCTGAATGCTCTGATAGCTAATCCGTAATAGATCACGATTGGTCAACCCCGACACAACACCACTTCTGGGGGATGGTGGTTATGAGCATTATGGCTGTGGTGGCCAGACTGTAAATGACCGCCGTATATATACACCTGGTAGGTGCACCACGTTTGTGAGTAGCCATTCATTTAATTTGTAATATCATTTGTTGTGATGGTACTAGGCCATTGTGGCGCCTCTGTGTTTTCCTCTTTCAGATCACCCACACCATCAGGATGATTTTGACCATCCTCTGACAGAGAGCTGCCTTTTTATTAGGAACTTTTATGGACTTTTGCATTATTTGATTTGTTTTGGTTTTATGTGTGTATTTTTTCTTTTGTTGTATTTTTATTTTGTATAGAGCACCCCCTAAAGGAGATTTGTATATGTTCTATTCCTTTTTTCTTGTACTTTGAAACAAGCTGTAGATTTATTTATTTTTGACAAATTTCAAAGTTTCTGCTGAAAATCTGTAATAACTTATGGGAAGCATTTTGCTAATGGAAATATATTGCAACAATGGTTTTTATTTAGAATTTAAAGGGACCATCAACACCAGAATTTTTGTTGTTTAAAAAGATAGATAATCCCTTTATTACCCATTCCCCAGTTTTCCATAACCAACACAGTTATAATAATACACGTTTTACCTCTGTAATTACCTTGTATCTAAGCTTCTTCAGACTGCCCCCTTATTTCAGACTTGCATTTTAGACAATCAGTGCTGACTCCTAGGTAACTCCACGTACGTGAGAACAATGTTATCTATATGACACACATGAACTTACGCCCTCTAGTGGTGAAAAACTTTCACATAAGAGGCGGCCTTCATGGTCTAAGACAATATTTTTCAACCAGTGTGCCGTGAGAGATCCTCAGGTGTGCCGCGGCAGACTGACAACAGTGTGACATATTTTTTAAATTTTGCTTGTTTTTTATTCTGGGACGTTTTTTTTTATTTTGAGTGAGATGATGACTGAGGGTAACTGCGCAGCGGCAGCTCGCCTTCCCGACCCGTATTCATACTTGGAAGTAACCCCACCCACCACAACACGTGCCTAGTGCTGGCTCTACACGCAGCAGCACGCAACACTTAGTTTGTAGGAGGCATGGCATGACAGCACAGTACAGTGTGTGTGTGTGTGTGTATATATATATATATATGTGCTGTATTAGGCTACAATGTGTGATTTTGTAAAATTTTGGGATGGTGGTGTGCCGCAGGATTTTTTAATGTAAAAAAGTGTGCCACGGCAAAAAAAGGTTGAAAATCACTGGTCTAAGAAATTAGCATATGAACCTTGTAGGTTTAGCTTTCAACGCAGAACACCTAGAGAACAAAGCAAAATTGGTGATAAAAGTAAATTGGAAACATTTAAATTTAAATTTTGCTGTATCTGAATCATGAAAGTTTATTTTGGACTTGACTTTCCCTTTAAATGCACATTTAAATTTTGACTGTCCTATCCGTTTAAATTATGAAAAAGGGGGCAAAATATATCATGAAAGTACTGAACATTTTTTTATGTTACAACTTCAAAGGATTCATGGCCCAAGAATGTTTCCTGTTTAAAAAGATAGATAATCCCTTTATTACCCATTCCCCAGTTTTGCACAACCAACAGTTATATTAATACACTTTTTACCTCTGTGATTACCTTGTATTCGTACAAACGCTAGGATTGACTATTGAAACAAATAAAGGGGACTTTCATCCATAAAGTATAAGATACTTCATGTAGAATGCTCCTTTATTTGTTTCAATAGTCAATCCTAGCGTTTGTACAACGCTAGTATTGACTTTCACTATGAGCCTCTGCAGACTGCACCCTTATTTTAGTTCTTTTGACAGACTTGCATTTTAGCCAATCAGTGCTGACTCCTATGTAACTCCACGGGCGTGAGCACAATGATATCTATATGGCACACATGAACTTATGCCCTCTATTTGTGAAAAAAGTCAAAATGCATTCAGATAAGAGGTAGCCTCAAAGGGATAAGAAATTAGCATATGAGCCCCCTAGGTTTAGCTTTCAACTAATAATAGCAAGAGAAGAAAGCAAAATTGATTATAAAAGTACATTGGTAAGTTGTTTAAAATTACATGCCCTATCTGAATCATGAAAGTATATTTTTTAATTTAGACTGTCCCTTTAAGGATCCAGTGAAAGCTATATTTATGCAGTTATTTAACTTCCTAAATGCTATGAACATTGTAGGAGCTCTGCACTTCCCTGGTCTAGCAACCTATTTCCATTGCTCAGAGATAATGAAATTTTCTTCTGTTATGTGTGATCAGTCCACGGGTCATCATTACTTCTGGGATATTATCTGCTCCCCTACAGGAAGTGCAAGAGGATTCACCCAGCAGAGTTGCTATATAGCTCCTCCCCTCTACGTCACCTCCAGTCATTCTCTTGCACCCAAAGACTAGATAGGAGGTGTGAGAGGACTATGGTGATTATTCTTAGTTTTTAGAACTTCAATCAAAAGTTTGTTATTTTACAATAGCACCGGAGCGTGTTATTACCCCTCTGGCAGAGTTTGAAGAAGAATCTACCAGAGTTTTTCTTATGATTTTAACCGGAGTAGTTAAGATCATATTGCTGTTTCTCGGCCATCTGAGGGAGGTAAAAACTTCAGATCAGGGGACAGCGGGCAGTTGAATCTGCATTGAGGTATGTAGCAGTTTTTATTTTCTGAATGGAATTGATGAAAAAATCCTGCCATACCGTTATAATGAACATGTATGTATACTCTACACTTTAGTATTCTGGGGATGGTATTTCACCGGAATTACTCTGTAAAAGTACATTAAACCTTTTATTAGGTATTTTTCATGTTAAACGTTTTTGCTGGAATGTAGAATCGTTTGCATTATTGAGGTACTGAGTGAATAAGTATTTGGGCATTATTTTTCCACTTGGCAGTTTGCTTGTGTTAATTATGACAGTTTCGTTTCTCTCTCACTGCTGTGTGTGAGAGGGAGGGGCCGTTTTTGGCGCTCTTTGCTACGCATCAAAAATTTCCAGTCAGTTTTTCTGCATGATCCGGTTCATCTCTAACAGAACTCAGGGGTCTTCAAACTTCTTTGAAGGGAAGTAGATTCTCTCAGCAGAGCTGTGAGACTTATATAGTGACTGTGATTTAAGACGTTGCTCTGTAATTTTTATGTTTAAAATTTAATTAGTGTTATTTTACTAATGGGAACAAACCTTTGCTAAAAAGTTGTGTTGTTTGTTAAGAGTGATGCTATAACTGTTTTTCAGTTCATTATTTCATCTGTCATTTAATCGTTTAGTGCTTCTTGAGGCACAGTACGTTTTTATTAAATAACATTGTAACCGAGTTGCATGTTTATTGCCAGTGTGTTAAACATGTCTGATTCAGAGGAAGATACCTGTGTCATTTGTTCCAATGCCAAGGTGGAGCCCAATAGAAATTTATGTACTAACTGTATTGATGCTACCTTAAATAAAAGCCAATCTGTACAAATTGAACAAATTTCACCAAATAGCGAGGGGAGAGTTATGCCTACTAACTCGCCTCACGTGTCAGTACCTGCATCTCCCGCCCGGGAGGTGCGTGATATTATGGCGCCTAGTACATCTGGGCAGCCATTACAGATAACATTACAAGATATGGCTACTGTTATGACCGAAGTTTTGGCTAAATTACCAGAACTAAGAGGCAAGCGTGATCACTCTGGGGTGAGAACAGAGTGCGCTGATAATTCTAGGGCCATGTCTGATACTGCGTCACAGCTTGCAGAGCATGAGGACGGAGAGCTTCATTCTGTGGGTGACGGTTCTGATCCAAACAGATTGGATTCAGATATTTCAAATTTTAAATTTAAATTGGAAAACCTCCGTGTATTACTAGGGGAGGTCTTAGCAGCTCTCAACGATTGTAACGCTGTTGCAATACCAGAGAAAATGTGTAGGTTGGATAAATACTTTGCGGTACCGGCGAGTACTGACGTTTTTCCTATACCTAAGAGATTAACTGAAATTGTTACTAAGGAGTGGGATAGACCCGGTGTGCCGTTCTCACCCCCTCCAATATTTAGAAAGATGTTTCCAATAGACGCCACCACACGGGACTTATGGCAAACGGTCCCTAAGGTGGAGGGAGCAGTTTCTACTTTAGCTAAGCGTACCACTATCCCGGTGGAGGATAGCTGTGCCTTTTCAGATCCTATGGATAAAAAATTAGAGGGTTACCTTAAGAAAATGTTTGTTCAACAAGGTTTTATATTACAACCCCTTGCATGCATCGCGCCGATCACGGCTGCGGCAGCATTTTGGATTGAGTCTCTGGAAGAGAACCTTAGTTCAGCTACGCTGGACGACATTACGGACAGGCTTAGAGTCCTTAAACTAGCTAATTCATTCATTTCGGAGGCCGTAGTACATTTAACCAAACTTACGGCTAAGAATTCAGGATTCGCCATTCAGGCACGCAGGGCGCTGTGGCTAAAATCCTGGTCGGCTGATGTAACTTCTAAGTCCAAATTACTTAATATACCTTTCAAGGGGCAAACTTTATTTGGGCCCGGTTTGAAAGAAATTATTGCTGACATTACTGGAGGTAAGGGCCACGCTCTACCTCAAGACAAAGCCAAAGCTAAGGCTAGACAGTCTAATTTTCGTCCCTTTCGGAATTTCAAAGCAGGAGCAGCGCCAACTTCCACTGCACCAAAACAGGGAGGAGCTGTTGCTCGTTACAGACAAGGCTGGAAGCCTAACCAGTCCTGGAACAAGGGCAAGCAGACCAGTAAACCTGCTGCTGCCCCAAAGACAGCATGAACCGAGGGCCCCCGATCCGGGACCGGATCTAGTGGGGGGCAGACTCTCTCTCTTCGCCCAGGCTTGGGCAAGAGATGTCCAGGATCCCTGGGCGCTAGAGATCATATCTCAGGGATACCTTCTAGACTTCAAATTCTCTCCCCCAAGAGGGAGATTTCATCTGTCAAGGTTGTCAACAAACCAAATAAAGAAGGACGCGTTTCTACGCTGTGTACAAGATCTATTATTAATGGGAGTGATCCATCCGGTTCCGCGGTCGGAACAAGGACAAGGGTTTTACTCAAACCTGTTTGTGGTTCCCAAAAAAGAGGGAACTTTCAGGCCAATCTTGGATTTAAAGATCCTAAACAAATTCCTAAGAGTTCCATCGTTCAAAATGGAAACTATTCGGACAATCTTACCCATGATCCAAGAGGGTCAGTACATGACCACAGTGGATTTAAAGGATGCTTACCTTCACATACCGATTCACAAGGATCATTACCGGTATCTAAGGTTTGCCTTCTTAAACAGGCATTACCAGTTTGTAGCCCTTCCATTCGGATTGGCTACGGCTCCAAGAATCTTTACAAAGGTTCTGGGTGCCCTTCTGGCGGTACTAAGACCGCGAGGAATTTCGGTAGCTCCGTACCTAGACGACATTCTGATACAAGCTTCAAGCTTTCAAACTGCCAAGTCTCATACAGAGTTAGTTCTGGCATTTCTAAGGTCGCATGGATGGAAAGTGAACGAAAAGAAGAGTTCTCTCTTTCCTCTCACAAGAGTTCCATTCTTGGGGACTCTTATAGATTCTGTAGAAATGAAGATTTATCTGACAGAAGACAGATTACCAAAGCTTCTAAATGCATGCCGTGTCCTTCATTCCATTCAACTCCCGTCAGTAGCTCAATGCATGGAGGTGATCGGCTTAATGGTAGCAGCAATGGACATAGTTCCCTTTGCACGCCTACATCTCAGACCGCTGCAATTGTGCATGCTGAGTCAGTGGAATGGGGATTACTCAGATTTGTCCCCCACTCTGAATCTGGATCAAGAGACCAGAAACTCTCTTCTATGGTGGCTTTCTCGGCCACATCTGTCCAGGGGGATGCCGTTCAGCAGGCCGGACTGGACAATTGTAACAACAGACGCCAGCCTTCTAGGTTGGGGCGCTGTCTGGAATTCTCTGAAGGCTCAGGGACAATGGAGTCAGGAGGAAAGTCTCCTGCCAATAAACATTCTGGAATTGAGAGCAGTTCTCAATGCCCTTCTAGCTTGGCCTCAGTTAAAGACTCGGGGGTTCATCAGGTTTCAGTCGGACAACATCACGACTGTAGCTTACATCAACCATCAAGGAGGGACAAGAAGCTCCCTAGCAATGATAGAAGTATCAAAGATAATTCGCTGGGCAGAGTCTCACTCTTGCCACCTGTCAGCAATCCACATCCCGGGAGTGGAGAACTGGGAGGCGGATTTCTTGAGTCGCCAGACTCTTCATCCGGGGGAGTGGGAACTTCATCCGGAGGTCTTTGCCCAAATACTTCAACGTTGGGGCAAACCAGAGATAGATCTCATGGCGTCTCGCCAGAACGCCAAACTTCCTCGCTACGGATCCAGATCCAGGGATCCGGGAGCGGTTCTGATAGATGCTTTGACAGCACCTTGGAACTTCAGGATGGCTTATGTGTTTCCACCCTTCCCACTGCTTCCTCGATTGATTGCCAAAATCAAACAGGAGAGAGCATCAGTGATTCTAATAGCGCCTGCATGGCCGCGCAGGACTTGGTATGCAGATCTAGTGGACATGTCATCCTGTCCGCCTTGGTCTCTACCTCTAAGACAGGACCTTCTGATTCAGGGTCCATTCAAACATCAAAGTCTAACTTCTCTGAAGCTGACTGCTTGGAAATTGAACGCTTGATTTTATCAAAACGTGGTTTTTCTGAGTCGGTTATTGATACCCTGATACAGGCTAGGAAGCCTGTTACCAGAAAGATTTACCATAAAATATGGCGTAAATACCTATACTGGTGTGAATCCAAAGATTACTCCTGGAGTAAGGTTAGGATTCCTAGGATATTGTCTTTTCTACAAGAAGGTTTAGAAAAGGGTTTATCGGCTAGTTCATTAAAGGGACAGATCTCAGCTCTGTCCATCTTGTTACACAGGCGTCTGTCAGAAAATTCAGACATCCAGGCCTTTTGTCAGGCTTTAGCTAGGATCAAGCCTGTGTTTAAAGCTGTTGCTCCGCCATGGAGTTTAAACTTAGTTCTTAACGTTTTACAGGGTGTTCCGTTTGAACCCCTTCATTCCATTGATATAAAATTGTTATCTTGGAAAGTTCTCTTTTTAATGGCTATTTCCTCGGCTCGAAGAGTCTCTGAGTTATCAGCCCTACATTGTGATTCTCCTTATCTGATCTTTCACTCAGACAAGGTAGTTCTGCGTACTAAACCTGGGTTCTTACCTAAGGTAGTCACTAACAGGAATATCAATCAAGAGATTGTTGTTCCATCCTTGTGTCCAAATCCTTCTTCAAAGAAGGAACGTCTTCTACACAATCTGGATGTAGTTCGTGCCCTCAAGTTCTATTTGCAGGCAACTAAAGATTTTCGCCAAACTTCTTCCCTGTTTGTCGTTTATTCTGGACAGAGGAGAGGTCAAAAAGCTTCTGCTACCTCTCTCTCTTTTTGGCTTCGTAGCATAATACGTTTAGCCTATGAGACTGCTGGACAGCAGCCTCCTGAAAGAATTACAGCTCATTCCACTAGAGCTGTGGCTTCCACTTGGGCCTTTAAGAATGAGGCCTCTGTTGAACAGATTTGCAAGGCTGCAACTTGGTCTTCGCTTCATACTTTTTCCAAATTTTACAAATTTGACACTTTTGCTTCTTCGGAGGCTATTTTTGGGAGAAAGGTTCTTCAGGCAGTGGTTCCTTCTGTATAATGAGCCTGCCTATCCCTCCCGTCATCCGTGTACTTTTGCTTTGGTATTGGTATCCCAGAAGTAATGATGACCCGTGGACTGATCACACATAACAGAAGAAAACATAATTTATGCTTACCTGATAAATTCCTTTCTTCTGTTGTGTGATCAGTCCACGGCCCGCCCTGTTTTTTAAGGCAGGTACATATTTTTTAAATTATAATTCAGTCACCACTACACCCTTGGTTTCTCCTTTCTCGTTGGTCTTTGGTCGAATGACTGGAGGTGACGTAGAGGGGAGGAGCTATATAGCAACTCTGCTGGGTGAATCCTCTTGCACTTCCTGTAGGGGAGCAGATAATATCCCAGAAGTAATGATGACCCGTGGACTGATCACACAACAGAAGAAAGGAATTTATCAGGTAAGCATAAATTATGTTTTTTTTCCAAAACCAGGCCAGGCTTTCCTCAATATGTTCTCGCTGTTAGAAGCTTTGTCTGCGCTTTTCCACCCTTAGAGAGGAAGTGTAAATCACTGCTAAAATAACCTCTGCACTTACTGTTGCCATTTCTGCACCAGTCATAATAGCACAAGTGAAACGTTTCAAGATTTAGAATGTCAGTGCTAAAAAAACATATGGCAAACACTTATTTTATTTATTTTTTAGCCGTTAATTATTTATTTTTTTATTTTAATTATTGTTTTTATTGAGGTTATAAATCTTATAAACAAATGCATGGTTACAATATAATCATGGACATAAGCATTAGTCTGTATATTGGCGTAACTGGCAATTCAGTCCATCATATATATCAAAGTTACGACATGCTGTACACGATTTTAAGCACAGTGGTACGAAAGTTCAGCAATACACCTCTTGAATATTATAACATAAAGATGGAATATAACACTTTTAGACATAAGCACAACTATTGATAAGTAATGAACCTGTATTATCAAACCTCTTTTATATTTATGTCTATTTCCTATGTTAATAGACGGCCACTCTCGGACCATGAATAATAAGAAAACGAAATATTAGGAGTAGTATTATCAAGATCAAGGGGGTAGGGGATATATTTAACCATATAGAAGCAGATTATAGTATATTGTTGCTAATAACAATCTATTCTGAGGGGTGGATTAAAATATTGCTTCTGGGGGCGTGTCTGGAAGGCGGCCATGTACAGCAGCAAATTCATCTAGCTCCTTGAGTACATCTACAATAAGACTGAATAACTCTTCTCAAATCTGGCATTTCATCTTGAGATTTATCGACATCTCACAGGAGAAGATAAGGAGTCGAATGATACCTTAATTCATATGTTTTCTTCAGTTAGGTTCTAGCAATCAGAACCTGGAAGGTAGGCCGCTAATTTGTCACGCACATTCAATACCCCCCTCGAGTCTTTTTTATTCTCGAGTAGAGCAGTATTAATCTGCTACAGTTAACTTTACTATCCAGAAAGCTACATAAAGTTGATAATATGGAGGACTCATATACTATATTACAAGCTAAATTGAAAGCCCTAGACTGTCTAATCGATTACAGATTTTCGGACCTGAGGGATATATGCCACGCAGCAAGTATGTCAGGCTCACATTCCAAAGTGCAAGGAAATATGCCGGGGAGTGCGGCTATTCTAGGACCAGTCGAGTCTACTGAACCACAGCCGGGACCCTCCCCATATATTGTGCCGCACAACTCTGGCTCCATGTCTCAACTGAAGGGTCTCATACCTGAAGAGCGGTCCACCATTTGCTCATGGTTGCCCTCGGCTCCCCCGGGAGGGGATGCGGCCGGTCCCTGTGGGGGTGATGAGGGTTCCGTGTCAATTAGGAGCTGTATACTTACAGAAAGCACCGGGCGCTCAGAAGGGCTGACGACTTTGGCCAGTATCGCGCAGTGGAGCATCTGCTTAGAGTTACTACTGAGTGGGCAGGTGATGTCTGGGCCGGGCATATCTTGTACCGGTATCTTTGTGGATGGCTATATAACACCACGATCTGGGTCCTACTTACCATTCCGATGTTGCAATAGAGTTGGCGTGGGGTAGTTATGGACGCTCTGCAGTGACTATTATGCTTCCTAGTGTTAGCAATGAACCCATGATCTAGTGTGAGTTTTGGACATTCTAGCAAGGGATGTACAATTAGTCTTGAAGTACCTTCTCATTTCAATTGTAACTATTCTGTTGTTGTCTCCTTTTTTTTTTATTATTATTTTCTCTTTCTCTTATGTATGCTTTTCTCTTTTACATACCCTTAGGTTTAAAGCCAGCCTTTTGCAAGGGATAAGTAATACCAGTTAAGGGGCTAAGTTTATTAGCAATTTTACATTTAGATTTAAGATAGTCTGTTGTGTGGGTACATTTAGATGGAATTATTATCCCCAATTAAGTAACAGCCACCGTCCTTGGAGATAAATCTCATGCTTCTCTGGTGTGGCCAGTATACAGTGCAGTATGATTAGGGCCCCCATCAGACTATGCATTTACTCATATACTCATGCTATTTTTTTTATCATGCATAATTGTATGTATGGGGACAGCAGCTTATATGGGAGGAGCACTATTTAATATAATAAGTGTGGTTGCCTTTGGAGAGGTATACTGCTGTTTAAGATTTAGCCAAACATGCATTCATATATATAACTCAGCTAACGGGACTAAACCATTTTTGTTAACCACGTGTGGCGACTACTTCGCCTCTTTGATAGAAATCCCGTGTATTGAGAGACCTCTCAGATAATTGGTCTCTCTCACAGTGTTCCCCCAAGCATACTAGGCACGCATTCTCCTATACAAATAGGGATATAGTCATATACTCCACTATGAAAGGAATAGTCGAGATATTTCAATATTAACAAGGTTTGTCTTTAATGGTCCCCTTACTTAATCAAACCCATCTTCTATCGTACCAAGAGCCTCTCAGTTGCTACATAAAGTAAGATAGCGCACCATTACAATAATAGAATTGAGATCCCTGTTTATGACCCCTCCTCTATGATAATCTCAAGTATTGTAGCTTATAGATTAGACTGGCGGTGTTAATCCGCCATAGATATTGTGTTGACATGAGTTGTTCCTATACTTATATTTATAAGTGAAATTGAGGTTGGTTTACTAGGGCATCCAGCTACAGGAGACAGAGAGGATGGCCCATTGATAGTCATGGATTAACATTCACTGACATCATCTATAATTCTGTCCATCTGGTAGGAGCAACTCTTAATGATTTCCTTTATTCTGCAAAATCTCAGATAACATATACATCTCTATTTTATTCAGTATATCACTCTATAGGATGTATAGGCTGTTCAGGATTTTTATCTTATATAAAATTTATTTTGTGTTTATATAGGAAACAAAAAATTAAAAGAGGTAATGCTGGATTATGTCTATTTTACCTTATGTCTGCATACATTGTTCTGTATCCTCAATTTGATCTGATTATGTCTGGAGAGTTACATGCATGATGTTTTCATTGAGATTTCACTACCCTTATTATATGTTGATATTTCATTATCATTCAGATAAACTACGCTTTGTATGCAAGTTTCATCAGAAACAAATACGAAATGTATAATATGTTCTTATGTTATATGCCTTGTATTGCCTCAATAAAAAAATTATGATTAAAAAAAAAAAAAAATATTGCTTCTATGATAAACCGTTCATTTTCCATAATAGATCAGGGGTATAGGTCATAGGATGCATTTTCCCATGTTCACCTTGTGAACCAAATAAAAAGTGGGGGGAGGGGGGCAGTTGTGTATGATAATATTTTTGTTTGATATCCAGTTTAATGTCTAGGACACTCCTGAGGGGACATTTCTAGCATTTAAACAGTGCCCTTTAGATTCCTTATTATATAGATGCTCTCCGCGCATGCAGAACAATGTACAGCCAATATTTAAAGGGACACTGAACCCAAATTTTTTATTTCGCGATTCAGATAGAGCATGCAATTTAAAGCAAATTTCTTCTGTTATGTGTGATCAGTCCACGGGTCATCATTACTTCTGGGATATAATCTGCTCCCCTACAGGAAGTGCAAGAGGATTCACCCAGCAGAGTTGCTATATAGCTCCTCCCCTCTACGTCACCTCCAGTCATTCTCTTGCACCCAAAGACTAGATAGGAGGTGTGAGAGGACTATGGTGATTATACTTAGTTTTTAGAACTTCAATCAAAAGTTTGTTATTTTACAATAGCACCGGAGCGTGTTATTACCTCTCTGGCAGAGTTTGAAGAAGAATCTACCAGAGTTTTTCTTATGATTTTAACCGGAGTAGTTAAGATCATATTGCTGTTTCTCGGCCATCTGAGGGAGGTAAAAGCTTCAGATCAGGGGACAGCGGGCAGTTGAATCTGCATTGAGGTATGTCGCAGTTGTTATTTTCTGAATGGAATTGATGAAAAAATCCTGCCATACCGTTATAATGAACATGTATGTATACTCTACACTTTAGTATTCTGGGGATGGTATTTCACCGGAATTACTCTGTAAAAGTACATTAAACCTTTTATTAGGTATTTTTCATGTTAAACGTTTTTGCTGGAATGTAGAATCGTTTGCATTAATGAGGTACTGAGTGAATAAGTATTTGGGCATTATTTTCCACTTGGCAGTTTGCTTGTGTTAATTATGACAGTTTCGTTTCTCTCTCACTGCTGTGTGTGAGAGGGAGGGGCCGTTTTTGGCGCTCTTTGCTACGCATCAAAAATTTCCAGTCAGTTTTTCTGCATGATCCGGTTCATCTCTAACAGAACTCAGGGGTCTTCAAACTTCTTTGAAGGGAGGTAGATTCTCTCAGCAGAGCTGTGAGACTTATATAGTGACTGTGATCTAAAACGTTGTTTAAAATTTAATTAGTGTTATTTTACTAATGGGAACAAACCTTTGCTAAAAAGTTGTGTTGTTTGTTAAGAGTGATGCTATAACTGTTTTTCAGTTCATTATTTCAACTGTCACTTAATCGTTTAGTGCTTCTTGAGGCACAGTACGTTTTTATTAAATAAAATTGTAACCGAGTTGCATGTTTATTGCTAGTGTGTTAAACATGTCTGATTCAGAGGAAGATACCTGTGTCATTTGTTCCAATGCCAAGGTGGAGCCCAATAGAAATTTATGTACTAACTGTATTGATGCTACCTTAAATAAAAGCCAATCTGTACAAATTGAACAAATTTCACCAAACAGCGAGGGGAGAGTTATGCCGACTAACTCGCCTCACGTGTCAGTACCTGCATCTCCCGCCCGGGAGGTGCGTGATATTATGGCGCCTAGTACATCTGGGCAGCCATTACAGATAACATTACAAGATATGGCTACTGTTATGACTGAAGTTTTGGCTAAATTACCAGAACTAAGAGGCAAGCGTGATCACTCTGGGGTGAGAACAGAGTGCGCTGATAATTCTAGGGCCATGTCTGATACTGCGTCACAGCTTGCAGAGCATGAGGACGGAGAGCTTCATTCTGTAGGTGACGGTTCTGATCCAAACAGATTGGATTCAGATATTTCAAATTTTAAATTTAAATTGGAAAACCTCCGTGTATTACTAGGGGAGGTCTTAGCAGCTCTCAACGATTGTAACGCTGTTGCAATACCAGAGAAAATGTGTAGGTTGGATAAATACTTTGCGGTACCGGCGAGTACTGACGTTTTTCCTATACCTAAGAGAGTAACTGAAATTGTTACTAAGGAGTGGGATAGACCCGGTGTGCCGTTCTCACCCCCTCCAATATTTAGAAAGATGTTTCCAATAGACGCCACCACACGGGACTTATGGCAAACGGTCCCTAAGGTGGAGGGAGCAGTTTCTACTTTAGCTAAGCGTACCACTATCCCGGTGGAGGATAGCTGTGCTTTTTCAGATCCTATGGATAAAGAATTAGAGGGTTACCTTAAGAAAATGTTTATTCAACAAGGTTTTATATTACAACCCCTTGCATGCATCGCGCCGATCACGGCTGCGGCAGCATTTTGGATTGAGTCTCTGGAAGAGAACCTTAGTTCAGCTACGCTGGACGACATTACGGACAGGCTTAGAGTCCTTAAACTAGCTAATTCATTCATTTCGGAGGCCGTAGTACATTTAACCAAACTTACGGCTAAGAATTCAGGATTCGCCATTCAGGCACGCAGAGCGCTGTGGCTAAAATCCTGGTCGGCTGATGTAACTTCTAAGTCCAAATTACTTAGTATACCTTTCAAGGGGCAAACTTTATTTGGGCCCGGTTTGAAAGAAATTATTGCTGACATTACAGGAGGTAAGGGCCACGCTCTACCTCAAGACAAAGCCAAAGCTAAGGCTAGACAGTCTAATTTTCGTCCCTTTCGGAATTTCAAAGCAGGAGCAGCGCCAACTTCCACTGCACCAAAACAGGGAGGAGCGGTTGCTCGTTACAGACAAGGCTGGAAGCCTAATCAGTCCTGGAACAAGGGCAAGCAGGCCAGTAAACCTGCTGCTGTCCCAAAGACAGCATGAACCGAGGGCCCCCGATCCGGGACCGGATCTAGTGGGGGGCAGACTCTCTCTCTTCGCCCAGGCTTGGGCAAGAGATGTCCAGGATCCCTGGGCGCTAGAGATCATATCTCAGGGATACCTTCTAGACTTCAAATCCTCTCCCCCAAGAGGGAGATTTCATCTGTCAAGGTTGTCAACAAACCAAATAAAGAAAGACGCGTTTCTACGCTGTGTACAAGATCTATTATTAATGGGAGTGATCCATCCGGTTCCGCGGTCGGAACAAGGACAAGGGTTTTACTCAAACCTGTTTGTGGTTCCCAAAAAAGAGGGAACTTTCAGGCCAATCTTGGATTTAAAGATCCTAAACAAATTCCTAAGAGTTCCATCGTTCAAAATGGAAACTATTCGGACAATCTTACCCATGATCCAAGAGGGTCAGTACATGACCACAGTGGATTTAAAGGATGCTTACCTTCACATACCGATTCACAAAGATCATTACCGGTATCTAAGGTTTGCCTTCTTAAACAGGCATTACCAGTTTGTAGCCCTTCCATTCGGATTGGCTACGGCTCCAAGAATCTTTACAAAGGTTCTGGGTGCCCTTCTGGCGGTACTAAGACCGCGAGGAATTTCGGTAGCTCCGTACCTAGACGACATTCTGATACAAGCTTCAAGCTTTCAAACTGCCAAGTCTCATACAGAGTTAGTTCTGGCAATTCTAAGGTCGCACGGTTGGAAAGTGAACGAAAAGAAGAGTTCTCTCTTTCCTCTCACAAGAGTTCCATTCTTGGGGACTCTTATAGATTCTGTAGAAATGAAGATTTATCTGACAGAAGACAGATTAACAAAGCTTCTAAATGCATGCCGTGTTCTTCATTCCATTCAACTCCCGTCAGTAGCTCAATGCATGGAGGTGATCGGCTTAATGGTAGCAGCAATGGACATAGTTCCCTTTGCACGCCTACATCTCAGACCGCTGCAATTGTGCATGCTGAGTCAGTGGAATGGGGATTACTCAGATTTGTCCCCCACTCTGAATCTGGATCAAGAGACCAGAAACTCTCTTCTATGGTGGCTTTCTCGGCCACATCTGTCCAGGGGGATACCGTTCAGCAGGCCGGACTGGACAATTGTAACAACAGACGCCAGCCTTCTAGGTTGGGGCGCTGTCTGGAATTCTCTGAAGGCTCAGGGACAATGGAGTCAGGAGGAAAGTCTCCTGCCAATAAACATTCTGGAATTGAGAGCAGTTCTCAATGCCCTTCTAGCTTGGCCCCAGTTAAAGACTCGGGGGTTCATCAGGTTTCAGTCGGACAACATCACGACTGTAGCTTACATCAACCATCAAGGAGGGACAAGAAGCTCCCTAGCAATGATAGAAGTATCAAAGATAATTCGCTGGGCAGAGTCTCACTCTTGCCATCTGTCAGCAATCCACATCCCGGGAGTGGAGAACTGGGAGGCGGATTTCTTGAGTCGCCAGACTCTTCATCCGGGGGAGTGGGAACTTCATCCGGAGGTCTTTGCCCAAATACTTCAACGTTGGGGCAAACCAGAGATAGATCTCATGGCGTCTCGCCAGAACGCCAAACTTCCTCGCTACGGATCCAGATCCAGGGATCCGGGAGCGGTTCTGATAGATGCTTTGACAGCACCTTGGAACTTCAGGATGGCTTATGTGTTTCCACCCTTCCCGCTGCTTCCTCGATTGATTGCCAAAATCAAACAGGAGAAAGCATCAGTGATTCTAATAGCGCCTGCATGGCCGCGCAGGACTTGGTATGCAGATCTAGTGGACATGTCATCCTGTCCGCCTTGGTCTCTACCTCTAAGACAGGACCTTCTGATTCAGGGTCCATTCAAACATCAAAGTCTAACTTCTCTGAAGCTGACTGCTTGGAAATTGAACGCTTGATTTTATCAAAACGTGGTTTTTCTGAGTCGGTTATTGATACCCTGATACAGGCTAGGAAGCCTGTTACCAGAAAGATTTACCATAAAATATGGCGTAAATACCTATACTGGTGTGAATCCAAAGATTACTCCTGGAGTAAGGTTAGGATTCCTAGGATATTGTCTTTTCTACAAGAAGGTTTAGAAAAGGGTTTATCGGCTAGCTCATTAAAGGGACAGATTTCAGCTCTGTCCATCTTGTTTCACAGGCGTCTGTCAGAAAATTCAGACATCCAAGCCTTTTGTCAGGCTTTAACTAGGATCAAGCCTGTGTTTAAAACTGTTGCTCCGCCATGGAGTTTAAACTTAGTTCTTAACGTTTTACAGGGTGTTCCGTTTGAACCCCTTCATTCCATTGATATAAAATTGTTATCTTGGAAAGTTCTATTTTTAATGGCTATTTCCTCGGCTCGAAGAGTCTCTGAGTTATCAGCCCTACATTGTGATTCTCCTTATCTGATCTTTCACTCAGACAAGGTAGTTCTGCGTACTAAACCTGGGTTCTTACCTAAGGTTGTCACTAACAGGAATATCAATCAAGAGATTGTTGTTCCATCCTTGTGTCCAAATCCTTCTTCAAAGAAGGAACGTCTTCTACACAATCTGGATGTAGTTCGTGCCCTCAAGTTCTACTTGCAGGCAACTAAAGATTTTCGCCAAACTTCTTCCCTGTTTGTCGTTTATTCTGGACAGAGGAGAGGTCAAAAAGCTTCTGCTACCTCTCTCTCTTTTTGGCTTCGTAGCTTAATACGTTTAGCCTATGAGACTGCTGGACAGCAGCCTCCTGAAAGAATTACAGCTCATTCCACTAGAGCTGTGGCTTCCACTTGGGCCTTTAAGAATGAGGCCTCTGTTGAACAGATTTGCAAGGCTGCAACTTGGTCTTCGCTTCATACTTTTTCCAAATTTTACAAATTTGACACTTTTGCTTCTTCGGAGGCTATTTTTGGGAGAAAGGTTCTTCAGGCAGTGGTTCCTTCTGTATAATGAGCCTGCCTATCCCTCCCGTCATCCGTGTACTTTTGCTTTGGTATTGGTATCCCAGAAGTAATGATGACCCGTGGACTGATCACACATAACAGAAGAAAACATAATTTATGCTTACCTGATAAATTCCTTTCTTCTGTTGTGTGATCAGTCCACGGCCCGCCCTGTTTTTAAGGCAGGTGCATATTTTTTAAATTATAATTCAGTCACCACTACACCCTTGGTTTCTCCTTTCTCGTTGGTCTTTGGTCGAATGACTGGAGGTGACGTAGAGGGGAGGAGCTATATAGCAACTCTGCTGGGTGAATCCTCTTGCACTTCCTGTAGGGGAGCAGATTATATCCCAGAAGTAATGATGACCCGTGGACTGATCACACAACAGAAGAAAGGAATTTATCAGGTAAGCATAAATTATGTTTTCTAATTTACTCCTATTATCAAATTTTCTTCTTTCTCTTGGTATATTTTTTTTGAAAAGCAGGAATGTAAGTTTAGATGCTGGCCCATTTTTGGTGAGCAACCTGGGTTGTTCTTGCTGATTGGTGGATAAATTCACCCACCAATAAACAAATGCTGTCCAGGGGCTGAACCAAAAATTGTCTGGCTCCTTAACTTAGATGCCATCTTTTTCAAATAAAGATACCAAGAGAACGAAGAAAAATTGATAATAGGGATAAATTAGAAAGTTGCTTAAAATTGCATGCACTATCTGAATCATGAAAGAAAAAAATTGGGTTCAGTGTCCCTTTAAGGGGTTATACAGCAAGACTACTGTACATATGTATATTATTATATTCTAAATCATTAGAATTAACTGGTTGCCTGGAAATGGCATGTAGCTTAGTATCCAACTCACTATGTGATTGCTATACGTTATAAGTGAGCTTAGCGGAGCTCTTACCAACCTTCATTCACTACCTAATATAGACGGTAGTAGATTGAGTGCTAAAATGAACTAGTATGTTCACATATACAAAAATATGTATTTTGCTGTATATTGGCTAATCGGTACCTAAGATCTGTATAGGAGAATGTCTATAGGTGTAGTGGAACCTATATTGGCTTAGGGTTAAAATGAAGTTGTGTCAAACCTGTAGGACATATAAGAGAGTTTTAATGACTACGTGTCTATATGGTTAGGTTTTATCAACTGGGCATGAGTCTAGATTTCACCTGGTTACGCTATTATGGCATAGATTCAGACCCTACTACCTATACTACTAGATCTCTTGTATGCTTTAGTATTATTTGTGCAGGAGAATATATCCAAAATATGAGTCAGCTTGTTACTACAGCTAAACTATATATAAGCATATATATATATATATATATATATATATATATATACACTAATATAAGCGTCAGCTAAACCATAAAGGGTTATATTAAGGCTAGGTAGAATAGTAGAATTGCAGATCAATATGCCAGCGTAGTGATCATCTTAAACCCTTGTTCTAATAGTCCTGAGGATCATAATAAAAAATACAAACGATAACCTCCTAACTATCAGTATCTAAGATATAGCAGGTAAATATTAGCTAGGAGTTTTAGGTCCTATGAAGGGTAAGGGTATAAAGAGGCATAGTCTATAGCCAAAAGTGGCATGTACAAATATGTCTGGCTACTATACTGAAAATAAAAAGGAAAGATGTCAGCTTTATAAGAGTACTTATGCAGTAACTCTGCAGCAGGCTACAATGAGTCATGGTATAAGTCATAGAAGACGTCTGACATTACTAGTAATGCTATAACTTGAGAACAATTTAAAACAATATGGCTAATTAAGACACACAGAAAACAAAAGGCTATGAACATATTAATACTGCCATCCAAAAAGAAACCAGTGCCTCTAATGAAGTAATAAAAGATCAGACTGTTCTGCAATATCTCTGGCACATTATATACTTTTTTCTAACGTACTATATACCGGTTATAAGGGTCATTATAGATTGCATGTTTGTATATACTCTTAAATCGGGTTAGCAAACCTTCATGTAGAGCGTAAACCATATACTGTAACAATTAGAAGCTTTTAATAGTGTATGGGAGCATATGAGCCCCTATCTTATGCAGAGTCTGCTCTATTTTATGGAGGCAGCCTGTAATTGCACTCCATGGAGAATTGATTCCTTATGACTGTGTCTGATAGTAGTTTGTCGACACTCTGCAAAGTAATGTCTCCATACCCTGCGATTCCAGATGACACGGTCCGGCTGCAAGCTATATATTTGACACATATCGCTCTGCTTCAGCTCTCCAGGTAAGTCGACATAGACCTTCGTCGTCAGCTTTGGGTCTGTAAGCTGCACATCTTGAACCATGGACTCCACAACAATTATCCACCATATGATCCATTACTTCTCCAGCAACTTCCACCGGGCCCTTCTGAGGATCACAGAAATTACCAAAGACTCTTTCCTGGGGTTCGGCCGCATCCCCCAGTGAGTAAGTAGACAAAAAGAAGGAAGGGCTCTCCACACTGCATAGATCCTTTGATGGGGCTTCCGGACTGTCTTGTTCTAGTGTCGGAGATGGGTAATAGAGTGTAGCGCTCTGGCTGAGTGCAGACCTCTCTCATCTTTTGCCTCCAAGGTAATAATATACTCACGGTGAACACCCTGTAATATGCTTTCAATTCTTTGTCACAACAAGTTTTCGAATTCCACAAAGAGGTTATGTAGTGTAGCCGGAAAACTCTCCATGTTGGAGGTTTAAAGGTTGCATACAGAATTACTTTATATCTGCAATGGCTATGTCTAGTATTCTAGTGGGGAGGGAATTCGGCTATTCAGACCTTCAGGCTCTCAGGAAACAGCCTCATGGCTTTGCTGAAGAGCATATGCAGAAAATGATCCTAGCAAAAGTTCCAGATTCGATCCAGGCAATTCTTAACGATATTGCTCAATAACATAATATAGAAAGTCTCCAGTAACTTTAGAATGTAAGTATTAAAAGCTAAATTTAAATCGGGAGCTCCCAAAATGTACATCTTGCCGCTTCGACAGCTCCGCCCCCCATGGCAAACACTTATTAACTCGTTGGCTCCCTGAGAAGACTGCTGTGCATAGTTTTATGATGCACTTTATCTTTCTGTGACCTTTTAGGTTTTATCTATATTTTATTTTGACCAACAAAATTTCAGTGCTCCCATTCTCAAGACAGAGTTTTTTTAAATGGACATGAAACCCAAAATGTTTCTTTCTTGATTCAGATAGAGCATGCCCTATTAAACAACTTGCTAATTTACTTCTATTATCAAATTGTCTTCATTCTCATGGTATCTTTTGTTGAAATGCAAGGAAGTACGCTCAGGAGCGTGCATGTGTCTGGAGCACTATATGGAAGCAGTTTTGAACGAATGTTATCCATTTACAAGAGCTCTAGAAGGCAGCACTATTTCCTGCCATATAGTGTTCCAGACCCTACCTAGGTATCTTCATTAAAAAACATAATGGGAACAAAGCAAATTTGTGAATAGAAGTAAATTGGAAACTTTTTAAAAATGTTGTGTTCTGTCTGAATTAAAATAAAATCTTGGGTTTCCTTATCTCTTTAATAGAGCTCTTTTTATTGCTTGGGTTTGGCTCTATGGTACAAATAACCATTGGTCCATTGTAGCAGGGACAGTGTGGGTCAACCTTTGGGGGTAAATTTTCTCCTGACTCTTCTGGACTCATTAATTAGTAACTAACACTTATTTTTGCTTATAAAATCAACCCTTTTTTTATTGTATTTTTTTAAACCATATGTCAACATATCCTGCAGTCAGAACAAGGTATTGAACCTTTTTAAGAATCATTTGAAGATATGATCAAAGTGACTTTGACCAGTATATCTTTTATGTTATGTCAACTTCTGAATGGAAAAAAACAACACTTTTTTTTAATACTATTTTCATTAGACCTCAATACTTGTCAGTAGTCTTCTAACATTCACCTAACGATTGTCTTGGGAAAAAGAAGGGTGCTTTTGTCACAATAAAGTGCTCTCTGATAGACTTTAGCCAATATTTTTAAATAAACCTTTTTCTATAAATTGGTCTTACTTTATAAAGCAGCTAATTTAAATTAACCAACTTTAGACCAATTATTATGATTTCTTAGGTATTCGCTTATTAAGAGAGCTTGATTAGATGGCGCATGATTGCTTGAGGTTAAAAGAACATTTGTTGTAGTTGGTTTTGTAAATATAGCCGTGACCACATAATTATATTATAAAATGATAAAATTAAGAAAGTGTTAAAACCCACATAAAGTATTAGTGTATTTTAAACCCACCCTAATGGTATTTAAACGGGAAATAAACTGGTGTCCAAGATCAAATGGCCCATCCCAAACCAACAGGACATCATCAATATATCTTGCCTAAAAAGTCACATATTGGGTACATTTCTGCAGTTCAGCAGCAATCATCGGGTAATATCCGCCCATCACTCTAAATACTGATTTCCACACTGGTTCATGCACTTGTGTGCCCATTGCTATTGTAAATAATATTTGTTGTCAAATGTCAAATAATTATGGCTAAAAATCTTTATAATGTGATCAAATTTGACACTAATGAAAACCATTATAGAGTTTAAAGGGACATTAAACCCACATTTTTCTTTCATCATTCAGATAGAGAATCCAATTTTAAACAACATTCCAATTTACTTCTATTATTTAATAATTAGCTTCATTCTTCAGATATCCTTTGTCTAAGAAATAGCAATGTACATGGGTGAGCAAATCACACGAGGCATCTATGTGCATCCATCAATCAGCAGCTACTGAGCCTATCTAGATATGCTTTTAAACAAAGGATATCAAGAGAATGAAGCAAATTGGGTAATAGAAGTAGATTGGAAAGTTGTTTTAATTTGGATGCTCTATCTAAACCATAAAAGAAAAGAAAAAATTGGGTTTCATGTCCCTTTAAGATGTCTATACCAGGTTATCAGGTTAGTGAGTATATTAAACTAGATAAGCTACCCTAGTACTTCATGTCTTCAGTGATGTTCCAATCTTCCATTAATGATTCGAACCTCTATACGTAAATGTTCAAGGCAATGAAACCTCTCTCACACTAGAGCCTTTTACCAGAGTATTTGATGCTTCAGCAATTAAATGCCCTCTCCCAGAGTTTGCTAAATAATGTCAGGGAAGTAAAAGGTTTTCATTGTTGTTTCAGTGAATTAAGAAACATTAGAAAATCTACATTAATGTTGTTTGTAATTGGACAATTGGCATTGCTAATGGATTTAATTCTGCTGGCAGCTATTTCATTACCTAAATTACCCTGTTTTACTGGTTATAAGTGTGTTTTTTACAGGTATTTTGTGTAGTTGGTGGAAGTTAATAAGTAGAAAATCCTTATTTTCCTTCTGCGCTGGAGGTTTTAGTTTAAAGGGATTGAGAGGTCAAATTGAAATGTGCATGGGTTGCATTTCAATGTGATATAGAAGCATTTTTGCAATATACTTTTATTAGCTAAAATGTAACATGTTTCTGGTAAAATAGTACAAATTATGACTGGTTTTCAGCTGCATACACACATATGCTGTGTGGGTTTGTGCACCAGTATCCAAACACTACACCTTCTCAGTGAATCAGTGCTCTATTCTATGACACAAATGACATCTTCACAGAAGCAGTACACATCACTGCCAGCTCTCAGAATACTGGTACACAGGCCCTCAGGATATGTGCATATGCCGCAGAAAAACGCTAAGAACTTTTACTAGTAGCATTTTTTGATAATGGAAATATATTTCAAAATGAAATGTATATAAGCACATTTGAATTTTGATCTTTCTATCCCTTTAACTTGACATAAAACATATACTAGGTATAAATCATGTAGCAACTTTTCATTTTGTATCTAATGCCGTATCTAATACCGTGAATCATCTGTACTTTGAGTGTGCAATTTTAAGCAACTTTCTAATTTACTCCTATTATCAATTTTTCTTCGTTCTCTTGCTATCTTTTATTTTTGTTATTTTTGGTTTAGAACCTGGGTTATGCTGGCTTATTGGTGGCTAAATGTAGCCACCAATAAGCAAGGGTTATTCAGGGTGCTGAACCTAAAATGAGCCGGCTCCTAAGCTTTACATTCCTGCTTTTTAAACAAAGATAGCAAGATAATGAAGAAAAATTGATAATAGGAGTAAATTAGAAAGTTGCTTCAAATTACTGCTCTATCTGAATCATGCAAGAAAAAAAAATTGGGTTTAGTATCCCTTTAACAGTTAGTATATATCTTTATAGGCTCTGGAGTGTTAAAATGGGAACAATTTTGCACTTAAAGGGACATAAAAGTACAATAGTAATCTGCCCTGGTGCACTAGAGTAAATTATTACTTTATGACAAAGGGATTAGACACATAGTTTGTCTTCCTCAGAATAGCATGGTGCTGCCTCTCTTAGGTTGGGCTGACAGCATATTGGTTGAAATAATAGAAAATAAAAAATAGAGAGGGGGCGCACGCTCTAGTGTATACAGTCAGAATATATAAAGGTGGGGGCGGAGTCTGGCCGCGCTGGAAGATGGCCACGCATTAGAAGGGCTCCAGCTCCATTAACTGACAAAACAGCACTATATGGCATAGATTTCGGTTATAAGTACCTGTGAACGGGCTAGATTATCTCCCCTTCATTACACCACTAATTCCCAGCAACAGAACGACGTATAAAGAGAGCAAATGAATATAACATCAACACAGCACGAACAAGAGGCCTACCTGAGCGCCGGAATCTCAGACCAGTGTCAGCGCCATAGCGGCGGGTAAACCTACTCAATCAGCAGCGGTAGTGATAAGAGCTGCGAGACTGTCCGGATCCTGATCCACTTTTAACGCCTGACCGCGGCTCAGTAGTACAAGCCTCAGAAGCGGAGCACTGAACAGATCCTTGCCTACACACAGCACCCCGCCTGCGGTCCTCATAGACACCATCTTTAGCTGCGGCCTCAGTTTTACTGCTGTGAGGATTCACATACCGCAGGAAAGACATCTCTCAGGGGCAGCACATGCAACTCGGAGGTAAGGAGGAGAGGGCAGTTATCGCTATATTTTAGAGTAAGAGACATGCACCATAAGAGCTTTCCAAGACATACCTTCTATAATAGCTTGCAGTGACGTTACCAAAAGAGAGTTGCGGGGTTTTGGCGGTAAGCCCCCAAATCTGGAATCAAGTTAATCTATTACCCCCTGCCACAAATTAACAACTATAAGGAGTAGGGAGGCATTCCACAGAGAGTTCTTTTAAACGCCATAAAATACCTGCAGGGGATGCCTAACAAGAGGCAAAGCAGGGCTGACAAAGCGCTAAATATAAAACCCCTGTCACAATTTTTGAAGCCAGCTGCCACAAGTAAATCAGCAGGTAGAACAGAAATGGCGACTTCACCAACCCCCTCAACAGTATCAGATGCTGCCTCTGCATTATACCTGACAAAGGAGGATATTGTTCACTTGTCCTCTAAGGAGGACCTTAAAGACATTATGCACGAGATAAAATCATTATTTGGGGACCTTAGAAGAGACATAGCAGCACTGGACACTAGAATTTTAAAAATTGAATCTAATGTTAGCAAAGTTTCAACTTCTGTAAAACAGAATACAACTGAGCTGCAACACCACACTGAAAACCTGCAATTCCTAAATGACAAGATTGAAGACCTTGACAACAGAGGTCGCAGGAATATTCTGCGAATACGTGGGGTCTCAGAAACAGTCCCACAGCAGGGGATTGAGGGATATATACAGGCCTTATTTAGAATTGTTAAAGGGAACCCCTCTGCCCCAGAAATACCGCTAGAAAGGGCACACCGAGCACTTAGACCCAGGCCCCCCAGCAAAGCCCCGCCAAGGGACATAATTGTAAAGTTTCTCAGTTTTAAGGATAAAGAAGGGATCATGCAGGAGGCAAGGCGCAAACATCCCATCACCCATGCCGGAGAAGAGATTCAAATCTTTACCGACCTCTCACCAGTCACCCTTCAGAAAAGGAGAGAATTAAGCCACATAACATATGAACTCAGGTCACATAAGATTCAATATCGCTGGGGATTTCCTGTCTCCATTATAGCGAACAACAACAATAAAACTGTCATCTTTAGGCCTGGATCAGATGAAAAAGAATTTTTTGAAAATCTGTCCCTACAGTCACCGCCAACGCAGAACTCAAACACAGCCACTGGGACACCTTCATCCCAGTCTTCCTTGGGATAGTTGCTGAACACGGGGAACCACTGGTAATGTACTGCATGTAAAAAATGATAATAAAGTGCCTCCTGTACTTTCTTCCTTGCAATGACTGTTGACCCACCAGGGAAGAACACCCACTTAGCGGGTCTTGATGTGGACTATAGACATGTTATTTAATACTTGATAATTGTTTGTCACCTTGCTTGTTGTGATTTAAATAGATTAGTCAAGGCTAAGATTATACGTTTAGTGCCTACACACATAATTCTAGGGTCAGGACGTTTAAAGCTGTCTAACCTCAGATTATTATTACTAGCCTGCCTGGAAGCTTCTTGTTGATTTGGGACACAATGCATTATCTTTAGGACAACTAGTCAACTACCACAGGGAAGAGAGTAGCACTGATCCCCTGGCATAATTATCACCATATTTTACATAAATCACACATTTAAGAGGGAGGAAATTGCAGAAAGTAGGCCCTAACCACAATAAGATGCCTTATAAATAGGCTGACCATATTGCCGCTTTAAAAAGGGACACATATGAAAAATACATATGTCAGGGCTTTTTTCAGGGCTGTTTAAAGAAATGGTTTTGTATAAGAACCCTCACATATGTATTTTTCATATGTGTTCCTTCTTAAAGTGGCAATATGGTCAGCCTACTTATAAAGCAATATTTCTTACATAAAGCTAGACGCCAACTGTGTTGCTTTCAGAGACAATACTCCTTCCCAACTCCAGGTAGGCCGTATTTTGGCTGCTTAACAGCTACAGCCTCTTAGTAGGCCCGTTTCATAGGTTTTGTTGCAATTTTATACGCCAATACTCACTGCACTTCAATGAAGTAATTGAAGAGCCAAAGATTTTCTTTTCATAACTTACGTCAGTTATGGGGCTTTTCCCCTTGTTATTGTAATTTATTTACTGTAATTGTATTCAATTCTGATAGAAAATTTGCATTCTCTACATTTGTCGGTATAAGAATGTTTTGTACATAACATTTGCAAATTAATCCGCTACTTCTATTGCTTTCCCTCTTCCCGCTTTACCTAGACTTTCCTTTTTCTCCTCCAACTTCCTAAAACACCCTCTCCCCCTTACCACTCACCGCTCTACCTTACCCTATTCTTTTTTTTTTATTTTTTTTTTTATTTTTATAATGCAGCCCAAAGTTAGTAGATTTCAAGACCATGGCATCAATATCACCACAATTAATGCAAAGGGCCTTAATAACCCAGGCAAGCGCTCTATTGCTTTCCGGGAGCTGGCAAAACTGCATAGCCAAATCATTCTCGTTCAAGAGACCCACTTTCAGAGGGGTAAAGAACCGAAATGGCATCATCCAATGTATCCAACGGCCATGTTTGCCTCGGGAGCGAGCAAAAAAGGGGGGGTAGGTATCATTTTTCACAAGTCAGTCCCCTTTCAATTAACTCAAATAGAGAAGGACCCAGAGGGAAGATATATAATAGCCATAGGCACACTGTACGGACACTATATCACTTTGGCATCAGTTTACTCCCCTAGCCTCTCTCAAGGAAATTTTATTAAAAGAGTTACAAACCTTCTCTTAGAGCACTCCAAGGGAATTACCTTTCTGGCAGGAGATTTCAATCTGGTAGCTAACCCAACTTTAGACACCTCAAGGGGTGTGACCTGCACACCTTCCTCCACAATACATCAGGTAAATTCCTCTCTCAGAGAGTTGGCTTTACATGACACATGGAGAATTTTACATCCCAGCTCGAGGGATTACTCCTTCTATTCCATCCCTCATAACAGCTACTCGAGGCTAGATTATGTATATACAGATGCCAACGGTCTTTCAATCACACACAAATGCGATATTGGACACATCACATGGTCAGACCATGCCCCAGTCACATGCTTGGTTCACTGGCCTGACATACCGGTTACAGACTTCACGTGGAAACTTGACGCCACTTTACTAGACGACCCATTAATACTCGAGGACACACGTAAGACACTCAAGGAATATTTTGATTTAAACACATCTCCATCCACCTCAGCTATGATGCTGTGGGAAGCTCACAAAAGCGTAATACGGGGAACCCTCATTAGGCATAAAGCTATACTGAATAAGCGCTACCGAGTAAAATACACTGAACTACTCACCGCACTACAATCATTAGAAACTTCACATAAGGCAGACCCATTAAACACAGAGGTAAAAAAATAAACTACTCACCACTAAGTCGGAGCTAAATAAATACTTAGAAGAAAGGCGCCAAAAGAAAGCACTTTCCATGAGACAGTATTATTACGAGGGAGGAAATAAACCTGGTAGGATTTTGGCTAGATCTATTAAAAAAAGACAATTACAATCATTCATCCATTCCATCAAAACTAAAGAAGGCCACCGCCTCTATAGTAGTTCGCAGATTGCATCTGCGTTTCATAAATATTATCACTCCCTTTACAACATTAAAGAAAACCTAGAGCCCCGGGACGTGGAGCTCCCTCAATCCCGAGGGTCTCAAAAAATTGACTCATATCTCAATAACGTTGGCTTGCCACTGTTAACCAAGGAAGCCTCGGAGTATCTAGACTCTCCACTTACTAAAGAAGAACTAATCTTAGCTATTAAAAACTCTCCGTCAGGTAAGAGCCCAGGCCCTGATGGTTTTACAATATCTTATTATAAAAATTTTACTGAAGAGGTTACTGGACCCCTCTTACAACTGTTCAATAACCTCAGAGAGAACCCACAATTATCCAAGATTCTTCTAGAGGCCCACATAACTGTTATACCTAAGCCTGGTAAGATACCGGAAACACCCGAAAACGTTAGACCCATATCTCTCATTAACACAGACATGAAGCTGTTGGCCAAAATATTGGCAACTCGCCTCAACAAATACCTCCCAGAATTGATATCTAATGACCAGGTGGGTTTTGTCCCAGGGCGGGAGGCTAAAGATAATACCACCAAAGTTATACAGCTAATCTCCCATGCAAGAGTTACAAAAACCCCTATGGTACTGTTTTCCACCGACGCGGAGAAGGCCTTCGACAGGGTCGGTTGGCCTTTTCTGCGTCGGGTCATGGAAAAAATGGGATTTGGAGATACCTTTTTGAACACAGTGTTTGCCCTCTATTCAAACCCCAATGCAAGGATTAGGGTGAATGGAACCCTATCTGAAACTTTCCCCATAAATAATGGAACCAGACAGGGCTGTCCCTTGTCCCCGCTTCTATTTGCTCTATCAGTAGAGGCTCTGGCCCAAAAAGTTAGGCAGAACCATAACATCACAGGGATAAAAATTGATCACACTGAATATAAACAGGCATTATATGCCGATGATGTCCTCTACACCATTACGAACGTCGAAACATCCCTCCCTGAGCTACTAACTGAGCTGAAGACATACGGAGAAGTATCTAACTTTCTCCTTAACTTAAATAAATCAGAATTATTAAACATTAACGCTTGCCCCAAACTCTTACATTCTCTACAAAAAACATACAACATTAAACTCGCCAAAGATAAATTAAAATATTTGGGGATACATCTCACCTCTGATCCTGCAAATCTTTTTAAACATAACTATGAAACTCTTAAGCATAACATCTTGACAGATCTCTCCTCCTGGTCTAATAAGCCCCTCTCATGGTTGGGTAGGGTGGGGGTTATTAAAATGAACGTCCTTCCAAGGATCTTATATATTTTTCAAACAGTACCAATTGCCCTCTCACCTGGGTACCTGAACCAACTCCAAAAGATGATTGAACAGTACGTGTGGGCGAACACTAGACCTCGTCTTCCCAGACGCACTATGTACTTGACGAGAGAGAGGGGAGGGCTAGGACTTCCTGACTTACAGACATACAGAAACGCTACCATACTACAGAGGATAGTCGCCTGGGCACATAACACAGACCAAAAGGCTTGGATTCACTTAGACAGACAAATTCTCAGGCTAAACAACGTCGGCACACTGGCTTGGGTTCCATCCAATAAGAGACCTAAGTCTGTTCAGGAATACCACTTGTTAACAGAGACTTTAGGGTGTGGGATAGCATTCTAGCTACTACTTCACATATATCCACAAGGCATTCCCCTCTTACACCAGTTGTAGAGAACCCTGACCTCCCCTACCACAGCTTAAGTTACCGAAGGACCAAACCATACGCCCTTAGGGCGGGGTCGATAAAGGGAATAACAGAAAACAGGAACATTTTGCCCCAGGACAGACTGAGAGAAATTCACGCAGACATTTTCCAACAATGGATACACTATAATCAACTAACCCATTACATAAAATTTCATAAAAATAAACAAGATCTGGGGAGAAACTTAACATCATTTGAGACCCTGTGCACCACAGTATGTGAACCCAAACATCTGATCTCACTAATCTATGGGATTTTGCTCGTTCCCGAGGCAGACACACTTCCCACATATACCAATCAATGGCATAGGGAACTCGAATCAGTATATGACCATAGGGATTGGATGAAGGCGTTGCGCCTCATTAAAAAATCTTCGGTATCGGCATACGTTCAAGAGTCCCACTTTAAGCTTCTAGGCAGATGGTACCTCACCCCCGTGAGGCTACACAAAATATTCCACACTCTTAGCCCCACCTGCTGGAGGGGATGTGGCAAGGAAGGCTCTCTGCTCCACATATGGTGGCACTGCCCAAATTTAAGAGACTTTTGGCCAAAGGTGATAGAAGAGATGACTTCTATCCTTAATGTTACTGTTCCAGACTCTCCAGAAATACTCTTATACCTGAATTTACCTAAAGCACAAAGTGAAGCTCACCTAGCACTTATGTTGGTGATGATATCTGGGGCCAAAATGCTAATACCCAGACAATGGAAATCAAGGGTCATTCCCACAATTGAGGAATGGCGAACTCAGGTGGAGGGGATTCTTCTCATGGAGAGATTCCACTACCTGAAAATACACAAATTGGAAACTCATGAGTTGATGCTGGCCTTGTGGCATAAAACAATTTAATTTTTATTTATTTATTTATTTTTTTCTCTCAGTTACTGTCTTCCCCCATCTTTCCTCCCTCCCCTTTCTCCTCCCTCCCCTTTCTTCCCTCTACTTTCTCACTCTTGTGCAGTTAGAATTTCTAGTATCGGATATTGAATAACCACACTTGTAAAGAGAAATAAATTTTTCAGTTACCGTCCTCAGAGGAGATCTGTGGGACGGAATCAAGGAAATTTTTGATGTAGAAGATAGTTTGGTTCTAATACTTGTAGCAAAGAATGTTGATACATCGGATTGTAATCATACTCCTAATCTTTATTTGTATTATGTTTTTTCTTACATCAATAAAGCTTTTTGAAGAAAAAAAAAAAGAATATATAAAGGTGTTAACACATAAAATTATGTATAATATAAACCACAATATATAAGGTGATCAAAGTCCAAGATGCAATACAGTACCTACTGTGTATAGTCTGCTAAAGATAAGGAGTGTCCAAAAAGGGGACCCAGAAGTGCATAGCTGCTCTTCTTCTCACAAAAGTATCTGAGTAAAGCTGGAAGAAAATAAAAAAACAGAGGGGCGCCTCATGTGTAGATCAGTATATTCAGGTGTAAATGGAGTGGAGCCAGCTGGACCACATCGACATACCTTGGTGAAGTCCGGAGAGGGTGAGCTGATACACCCAAAGTTGTCAGTTTGCTTCTACCAGCACATCAGTGTGCTATTGTTAAATGTGAGTACCAAATTGGCTTGATGTCTACATGTTTACATCTGAATATACTGATCTACACATGAGGTGCCCCCTCTGTTTTTTATTTTCTTTCTATTGGTTGAAATAGGTGTTTAAGAAGCCATTAACAGAAAGAAAAAAAAATCGTCTGTAAAGCCAGAATGGAACATTTCTTTCAAATTACCTGTCTCCATTTGTTCCTCTAAAATAAATGATTAATTAACATTAATATATGTAGAGGGAATATGAATCCTTCAGGTATGTTAAGGGATTCCATGAAGTGAAGTATGAAAGCGTTTTTGAAAAAAGCAACACCAGAACATATGTTATAATCGCAAGCTGCAGTGTTCAGGAGTGAAAGGTGGTTGTTTTACGGATTAGACTAGAACAGAACAAAAATATAATGCTTAAAGGGCAACAATGCAGTTCTTAGTGACTCTTAAAGGCACATAAAAGTGTAATAGTTATAGCTCCAATTCGCCAGACAATTTTACTGTGTGCCTTTAACTATATGTAACACCCACAAAGGCTTTGTGCATATCTGCTGCTACTGATTCGCCCACTGCCCTATCCAGTTTAGATGTGAGGGTTAAACACACAGACATGCAGAAGAACAACAATAAAATGCTCTAGTGTATTATGGCTGTGGCACGGTTATGTCCCTTTAAGATGATTGATGCAGCCTTTGTATGCACTACACCCAATCTATAAAAACAAAAATAACTAGAGATGTATTTTATAGTATGTGGATGTTGTGTAAGTGACATCATTTTGTCAACAAACATTTTTAAAGGGACGTTGTAGTCATTATTTTCTTTCTTCATCAAAAAAAAAAGACTGGATTGCACTTTGTTGTAAATCAGTTAAGCTTGCTGAGGTCATTGTGCATTAGTAAGAATACACAATGGATACTGCGGCATTGTTTTCAAGTAAAAGTTTAAGAGCTTGAAGGAATAATAAACAGCTTGAGATTTTTATATAAAAGGTTTAGTTATGAATAATGAAACAACTGCAATATACTTTCATTATTTAAGTTGCTCTTTTTTCATGTAATTTACCACTGAAAATTGAGGATTTTTTTAATCTTTGAACTTAAAATGCACACTGCTCACTTATCAAGGATAACTCTGCTACATATCTGTTTTACATTGGCTTTAGCTGATAACAAGTGCAAAACAATTCCCTTTATACTATAATTATGTGGCAAGCCTTGTTGTCTGCAGACTTAGAAACATGAATCTTTCAGGATTCAGATAAAACAGACAATTTTAAACAACTTTGAATTTACTTCTGTTATCAAATCTGCTTTATCCCCTTGATTTATTCCCTTTACATATTCTTTTTCAACAATGGATACTAAGTGAACAAAGTACATTTGAAAATAGAAGTGACTTTAAAAGTGTCTTAAAATAACATGATCTCTCTGAATCGTGCAAGTTTTCTGGGGGGAAACCAGTGCCATTAGGACTATTTTAATTTCCAAAATAAATAAAGCTAAGAAAATCTCGCTATCTTACCTTTTTTGGGTCAAGGCTTGTTCTGTGCATTTATAAAATCACATTAATGTTGCGCCTATATTTTTGTTATTTCACAGCTTTAGCATTTTTGATGGCGTTTCTGATGTTTAGTTTTTTTTTCCATTGTTTGATAACTTTGTTCTTCTTTTGTAGATTCTACTCACAGAATATTTAGACATGAAAAACACAAAGACGTCCTCTGAACCTTCCGCGCAGCTGAGTTACGCCAGCACTGGCCGTGAATTTGCCGCATTCTTTGCAAAGAAGAAACCACAAAGGCCCAAAAACTCTCTGTTTAAGTATGTGGTGTTTGTGCATTTTATTTCTAGAAATTAACCACAAAATAGTCAGACATATCCACTCCTGTTATGTGTTAGTGGCTCTTTCAAGTAAAAAATATTGTAAAGCAAGTGTCTCTACTTCACATAAAGAATATTCGTGAGATACAGAGTTGCCAAGGTAAGCATTGCCTTTAAAACACTGACAAGGCATCTTATAGAATCTCGCCAGACTAGAGAGAATTCCGGTCCTGATTTTCTAAAGCTCTCTGGGCTGGTGAGATTCTTTAAGAATAATTATCAGTACTTCTCTTTCCCTGGTGTAATGATATAAATCCACTTTTTACCTTGAAAACAGTCTCTCTCACTAAGGTGCGCTTACTGCGTTTTGCTACAGGAAGAAGATGCAGACATTACAAAAGTGGAAAATTATAATCGTAATTTAAAAATCATACAAAACAAATAAGTGAACCATTCCCACAAAAATACACTGGACAAATTGTATTGTTAAGGTGCATCAAAAATCGTAACAAAATGGTTCACGAAAATCGTATTTTATCAAATAGGTAAAATTTGTATGTAAATTACTCAGGAATAAATCGTATTAAATATGCATAGTGTAAATCGTAATTTAAGTAGACTGTATGTGCAAAGCACACAGAAATTCATACTTACATGTACAAAAACAAAGCACAATTGTTGTTTTGTTTGTAAAATAAGTTGTCCATGGGCGTGTATGAAAATGTCTCTTAAATCCCAGCGTAATTCTGTAAACATCTTCACCCCCAGATTTTATTGTTTATCCTCAGAAATTAAAGGTGGCGAGCTTTTATTAAAATACTCAAAACACTAATTAGAAAATCCTATGCATACAAAAATAACAGTGATTTTAAGGTAGAGTGCACGGAAAACAGAGTCATTTGATTTGTATTGGACGTTAAATTTAAGTTTAAACATATTCCCGGCTCTCCCTCTGGTTCGTCCTCCATTGCAAACTTTTATGTAACAGAGCTCTCATTAGTTCTATGGGAGACATTGCGCTGCTCGCAGGGACAGACCCTTTTTTAAATAAAATTTTATGAGGGTTTCCCCTGCGACTGTTGGACTCAAAAACCAGTTTAAGCTGGTGAATTTGTCAGAATTAGGCCCTAGTCACAAGTCTATCAGCAATGAGACAGTGTGTGGCAGTTGAATAAGCTGTTTAATACCAATATGATGTCAGATCCAGGTGAAGTCTTAACAGTGAATTCAATTTTTACTCCATCCTATTGCATACATTACTCATTAGGCACATGCATGCATTGTTTGCCAATTGGTAAGTTATCCTTTTACTATGGGAATGTTGCAGTCGTCCACAGCTCGCATTTGTTTTTTAATTTTTTAATTAATTTGTTACAGATGATACATAAACTGTTGACCCCATAGGGAAAAAGCAGAGCGTGCCTCAGATTCAGATGGTATCACATTGTCTGTAGCAGAGGTGCGGGAGAGCGATCTGCTTTTCTGCTGTGGGGTGAAAGGTATGACTTCTTATTGGCTGTACCGCCCACTGACAAGTTAATTAATTAAATAGATAAGAGCTGTGATGCACCGAAAACACCCTCTGGGATGATAATTCATTGGGATAATGATTTAGAGAGTGACACAAGCACATTCTGCAGTGCTATAATAAAGTGGCGTGGATACCCTCTAAAAAAACAGTGTCATTTATATGGTAAATCTTGTTCATGTATGGAACTATGTTTGTGTCACGTGGATCTGCACTGTATTAGAATGTTATGGGACAGCACATACTAACAAACAGCAAAAAAACCCTGAGTATTGACCCTCTATTATCCCTTAGCATATAGAGAAAATGATGTGTTTGTTTGAAAACTTTACAACTAGTGTTAATATTTATACGTTTATTTTAGGTTTGAGTCGTCCTCTCACGCGATAAGTATGAGTGCCTACTTACGAGAGCAGAGGAGGGAGCTGTACAGCAAAAGTGGGGAGCTTCAAGGTAGGAACGTTTATACGGTCAATTTGAATTTGTTTTTGTAATATGTATGGGTTCACCTGAATATTCAAGAACCTACTGTGGTATACACGTCATACTATAAATATAAATAAGAGAATGAGAAATTTCCTTTAATGGAGAAGATATCAGTGGATAATACTGTAAATAAAAACAAAAGTCCATTATAGGGACATTAAACGGAGAAGATATCAGTGGATAATACTGTAAATAAAAACAAAAGTCCATTATAGGGACATTAAACGGAGAAGATATCAGTGGATAATACTGTAAATAAAAACAAAAGTCCATTATAGGGACATTAAACACAAACTGTAAACTACATGATTATGAACATTCATATATAAGAATCATTTTGCAATGTCAAATTAGTATATTGTTTTATGTTTGATCTTTTCACTGATTTCCCTGTCCCTCAGAACAAAAGAACCCCTGCTAACCAATCACAAACTAATATTTAGATATAGCACAGACAGTGTTTGAACATGTGCAGACTGGGGTAACTGCCCTCTTGTATTTTCTTAAGGAGAGGTTTAGCACTGATTTAACTTTGTTACTTTTGCAAATAATGATTTTCCTATCATGATTGTTGATGCAAAACTGATAATTCACATTTTAAAAGCATGTGACCCCATAGAATCTTAAAGTGAATGTAAAGCTTAATGAATGAGTGCCCGGAGTGCCTGTGGATTTATTTGTGTGTCACCTGTAATAATGGTTAAAGGGATAGTCTATTCAAAATTAAACTTTTATGATTCAGATAGTGCAGCAATTTTAAGCAACTTTCTAATGTACTCCTATTATTTTTCTTCATTCCATTAGTATCTTTATTTGAATGTAAGCTTAGGAGCATTTTTGATTCAGCACCTGGGTAGCACTTGCTGATTGGTGGCTACATTTAGACACCAATCAGAAAGTGCTACCCAGGTTCTGAACAAAAAATGGGCCGCCTCCATGCTTACATTCCTGCTTTTTCAAATAAAGATACCAAGAGAAGGAAGAAAACATGATAATAGGAGTAAATTAGAAAGTTGCTCTATCTGAATCATAAAAGTTTAATTTTAATTAGACTATTCCTTTAATTACTTTGTACTATAAATCACAGCCAGGGGGAGCCCTTTTGTAGCGTGTGGATGAGAAGTTGTCTCTTAGGAGAACTGAGAAAGGCTTCAGCCTTTGTCACATTAAGAACTTCCAAGTACCGTAGGTGTTTTTTTCAAATGTAAAGTAAACTAGATTACTATAAATATTGACAAAGAAAAGACGTTTCTTATTAGCAGGGTATTGACTAATTTATATTTTTATTATGCTGGGCCAAATTGCACAATAAAAAGACTGTTGTGTCTTGAACTGATTATTTAGGGATTTGTGACATCATTATCAGGTTCTCTCTGCCTGTTCTTCAGAACACAGATAGCAGAGGCATAAATGTATCTGCTTCTTAACAACAAATAAAAAACTGTTTCATGGAAGATATTTTCATATTTTGTGTTGAAATGAAGTTAAACATAGGAGAATAATTGACTTTGACAATTGTGTTAAAAGTATAATTCAAACCAGTCTCAAACTGTTGTAGTGTGTAGCAAGATGAGTTTGTAAAGGCCTTTACTGTGAGTGTAGTGATGTTCAACAGATTGATATATTGCACCCCCCCAGAAAACGTTGGCTATCAGTGTTTTCAGTGTAGCTAGGGATTCTGGGTATGTATATGCAAATTAACTTCATAGTGCTTTACATTTTTGCTTTCAATGTCCTTTTTAAACCTGAGAAATTTCTTGCTGTATTTTCTAGCTCAGCTATACTTTAAAGGGTCACTCAAGTCAAATTTAAACTGTCATGGTTCAGGTAGAGCAGTAATTTTAAACAACTTTCCAATTTACTTCATTACCAAATGCGCAGTCTTTTTATATTTACACATTTTGAGTCACCAGCTCCTACTGAGCATGTGCAAGAATTCACAGAATATACTTATATGCATTTGTGATTGGCTGATGGTTGTCACATGGTACAGGAGTGGAAATAGACCTAACTGAAATTAGTCAGAAACAAATCTACTTCTCATTTTAAGATCAGACTAAGTGCTATTGCTTGTGATCGTGCATTTGTTGATTGTGCAAATCTGCTGTATTTACTGGTCCTTTAAAGCTTCATATAATAGCACTGCACTGGCAGGAATTAATCTATGTATAATACTAATACACTACTAGAAACAAAAAGGTACGGCATTGTGAGCCTCATTTGCATAGCGTTGCCCAGAATCCTTTACTCCAGTGTAAACGTGGAAAGCTGAGAATTTCTGTGTATAAATGTGCAGAGATGTGCTGTTGAGTAGTATATTTTAGAAATATTTTTGCAGTTTGTTAAAATAATAGTTTGGTTTTAAGAGATTAAATAAAAATGTAAGAAAAATATGTATGAAATAGTGTGACATTCTGCCGTGAGGTCTTTTATGGTTGACTAATCTTTTCTAAATTGCTCTAAATCTTTTGCCACAGTTAAACTACAGTATTTGGCAGCCGTACCCCTCTCCTATCTAAATCTTGGTTTAATGTTAGCCTTTATATTGTGCAGAGAATACAACCTGTGCCTGATTCTTGCTCATATTCCCCTGTCAGGGAGTGAAGCAGAGAAATTAGATTGCATGTACGCTTCACTTCACCGGATCGCTGCATTACTAAGCGGCAAGCAGTGTTTTGTATTCTCTTAAATATTGTTGCTGATCTGTGTGTTTACATCTGTCAATCTGCGTTGGACAGGTGTTTTTTCCCCTGCTGATGCTGTTGTGGGAGTTAAATTGTCAGCTCAGCAGAAGAGGGCACAAGTCAGATGATTGCGTTTCTATAAAGGCAAACAATAAAAGTACGCAGCTGTTAAAAATGCTTGTGTTCTTGGTAACTGAGCAAAAGCAATCAAATAATCTGAGACAAAGTACAGTGACATTCAGAAAACAATATATTTACCTATAGTATGCTATCATGCGCACCCAATGTCTATAATAGACTGGTAATCACACAGACTGACTCACGCCCTTGCATGGATCGCTCAATACAAATAGGTTGACCTATCAATACATTGCAATGAAACAAAGCTCTATGGCACCGATGACATTCTTACCAGCAGGGCCCCTAGGTAGTAATGTCACTGCTAACGTGATCTCACTATTCCTAACTCACAAGCTAATATATACTCAAGAAAAGCATCTGTGTTCTCAAGTACAGTCAGTGCTCAGCTCTGAGATGCAGCCAGATACGCATAACACAGAATGTGAGGTGACAGAGAGGTATATTACCCAATGTATCAATTGCCTAGCTATGAAGGCACCCGTAGACAGATGCCTAGCTTGTTTAACATAAAAATATAAAAGTATGTTCATTTTGTGCTGATTATAAACACACACATGCAGCATTCTATAGATGGCAACTTGTCAAGTTAAACTCCAAATGTTATTCGTCACCATATAAAAGTGATAGTAAATCTTAGGGTTTTTGAAATGCTAGGATTTACCATTGCTACAAATAAAGGGGACTTTAGGTCATGATGTATAAAATACTTCATGCTGAAAATGCCTTTATTTGCCTGTAACGTATGCTGCGCTGAGCACCTCAGGGCGAAAAGCGGCAGAACTCTATTTTATCAGTGATGTGATGTTAGCCAATAGCATGCTAGCCATACAGCATAATGCCGATTGGCGCGCATGGCTATTGGTTAAGGGGTGGAATCATCACCTCATTGAAAAAATTGCGTTCTGCCTGCAGCGCGGCATATGTTGCAGGCAAGTAAAGGAACTTTTAGCATGAAGTGTTTTATACTTCATGACTGCAAGTCCCCTTTATTTATAACACTGGCAAATCTTAGCGTGTTACACTGTTATAATCCATAATCCTATGGGCACTAGGGCTGCACGATTAATTTCGGATGCGGTTTTAAACCTCAATTAATTGCTGCGGTTTTAAACCGCGAGAGTACACAATTTATAACCCCGCCCACTATGATGTCACCTATGACGACTAGTGCTGTACTAGCCCGCACCTTCGGCCAGGGGCGGAACAACCGGTCATGGATATTTCTTTGCTGCCGCCCGGAACTTCCTCCTTCTGACTGACTGCACATGTAGTCTCTTCAGGAGGAGTCTGGGAGTCTGCAGCGCGGCAGTAAGACTGGAGTGGCAGCCACAGAGAGAAAGCTCACGTCACGGCTCAGGCAAGGCAAGCACAACGACGGACACATGGTGACTGACCGAGCTCAGGCTGAGGGGGGTCCAGGGGGCAGCCGGGTCGGCTCTATCTGTAAGCATAGCCGGCCATGCAGTGCTGAATGGACTAGCAGCTTTATAATAAACTATTACTGCAGGTTATGGGACTGGCTTCATTAGGTGCAGAGCTTACTTTATAACATATTACATCTTGCACAGAGCTTGCTTGTTCTCTTATATGATATACTGCACTGCACAAAATAGAATATTACTGCATGCTATGGAGCGTGATTACTTTTAATATTTCTACAGGCACAGAGATTGCTCACTCTGGAACTAAGAATATTACTGTATTTTATGAGCTTGCTTGTTTTTTATTAGAACATTAGTGCTGCAAGTTAAATGCATACTCACAGTGTAATAAAATAATACTGTAGGTTATATATATATACACACATGTGGTTTGTATTTTTATTCTCCCAGAGTGTATTGGACATTGAGAAAAATGTACATTAAGATTCTGTAGTCTTAAATATATTTTTTATTGAAAATTTAAGGTGTTATAGTCATTCATAAGAAAATCGCGATTAAATCACAATCATATTGCCCAGCCCTAATCGGCATCATTTATTAAAAGCTGGGCTGTTGTTGTCAATCGTCCCGATCGGATCAGGATGATTTAAAACAGCCGTTTTCAGGCTCACTTGCACGAGCCTGAAACGATGAAGCCCGAAGCTTCATCCGCCTATTAATAAATGGGGCCCTATGTGTTTTGTGCCAAAGCACCTTACTTATGGCACCCAGATTGCCCTGTCATCATCATTAACACAAATATCACATTGGCATAATGCGACTGTACAGTTACACATACGGTAAACTTTGTTGCATTGCAAATGGTAACAATGTAGGATCAGGAATTGTATGAGCTCTGGTGGTTACGTAGTACGAAGCATAGGGATCTCATTCCACACACTAAACACTTTTATAATAATGGGCACTAAGTAAACTGACATTTTCCAGAGATTTTTTTTTGAGAATTAAGGGCCAGATTACAAGTGGAGCGCCAATTTTATTGCGCCCGTAAACTGGCACATTCGTATTACAAGTGGCTGGTTATTGCTACCGCGAGCTTGAGGTAACAATTAGCGATCCAAAAATTAACCAGATTGCCCCCAAATTTAAAAAAAAATAACTGCACAAAGCAGTTGGGGGTTAAAGTTAGGGGATGTTGGTCTTAGAAAAAAAAAAATGGCACTGAGAAGTGGCTTTAAATTGCAGTCTATGGGGACTGTGTGTTCCCTCTAAATATAAATGCTTATGTACATATATATTTATGGGTAATATGTGTATATACACATATAAACACATACATATATATGTATATATTCATATATATTTACACTTTGCTGCCCATCGCTGTGCAACTTTACCCCCTTTTCTGCGCTAGGTTCTCAGCCATGTCTGACGGCATGAGAACGAGGCCCCTATTGGAGCCCATGGAAGCAGTCTCTTGTGAGCACAAAGCTTCCCTGCAATGCAAAGTCGCGTTCGCATTGCACCTAACTTGTAATACCAGCTCACATTTTATTGCGCTGGTATTACTGAGTGGAGTGCAAATATTGTGCTTGTGTATGCGATTTGTTTGCGCTCCTCTCGTAATCTGGCCCTAAATGAATGTACGTGTATAAAGCTATTATTATTAATTTCTTTGAACATGGATGAATAGTGTCCTTTTCCGTTGCCTCATGACCGTAAAGTTGTAATATTGACATCTAATGACCGTCAAATCAGATTAATCCCTTGACGTTATCTTTCCAGTCTAGGATGTGTTAATCTGTAATTGTATTGCATTTCCTTTCATCCTTTCAGTAAATAAGAAATACATTAAAGCAAAATGAAGTAAAGTTAAAAGGCGCACAAGCAGTTTGCGTCTGTACTTTTTCTGACAGTAGCCTTTATCTCTGCTTGATGTGTTTATCTAATATGTTATTAAACGTGGAAGCTGACAGGTAAAATGTTTTCATGTCCTATATCCTTGATACGTGTGCAGTCATCTCGGCCAAGATCCGTAAGGCCACTTATTTTCTCTCCGTGTGTTTTTTCCAACTTGTCGGATTAGCCGCAGTCTCTCTTCAAAGACTATCCAATCAAGGAGGGGTTATTAAAACCAAGGAGCTTTATGACTGAGAATTAATTAGTGGAGCATTTTCATGCAAAACATCCAATTTTTTGATTAGAAACGGAGTAGGGCTGCAATTAACACTCTGGGAAGCTGATGTTTCCAGTCTTTTGATTCTCCAGAAATAAGATTATCAAACCAGGGTCAGGCACTTTGCTGCGGATGGTTTCAATGTGTAAGAAAATAATTTGTTTCTTGATTTTGCTGTGAACATTGCCATTTAGAGCGTCACAAAACAACATAAGTATGGAGATCATTCTCTGATTTCTCAAATGCAGCAAGTCCTTGGTGCAGCTGGAAGCCGGAACATTAATACTGGGACCAATATAGATGTAAATATACAGGCTCTCACGTGCAGACAGATGACAGCATGTAGGCTATAGGCAAATAAATGGTTAATGTATATTGGGGTAGCCCTGTGTACATTCTCTGTCTCACAGGTTGCCAAATCCCATAACCACATACATCCATATGCACATAACTACATATACATACACATGTAACTACATATACACATACATCCATATGCACATAACTACATATACATACACATGTAACTACATATACACAGACATCCATATGCACATAACTACATATACATACACATGTAACTACATATACACAGACATCCATATGCACATAACTACATATACATACACATGTAACTACATATACACAGACATCCATATGCACATAACTACATATACATACAAATGTAACTACATATACACAGACATCCATATGCACATAACTACATATACATACACATGTAACTACATATACACAGACATCCATATGCACATAACTACATATACATACACATGTAACTACATATACACAGACATCCATATGCACATAACTACATATACATACACATGTAACTACATATACACAGACATCCATATGCACATAACTACATATACATACACATGTAACTACATATACACAGACATCCATATGCACATAACTACATATACATACACATGTAACTACATATACATACACATGTAACTACATATACATACACATGTAACTACATATACACATACATACATATGCACATAACTACATATACATACACATGTAAATACATATACACAGACATACATATGCACGTAACTACATATACATACACATGTAACTACATATACACAGACATGCATATGCACGTAACTACATACACATGTAACTACATATACACAGACATACATATGCACATAACTACATATACATACACATGTAACTACATATACACAGACATGCATATGCACGTAACTACATACACATGTAAATACATATACACAGACATGCATATGCACGTAACTACATATACATACACATGTAACTACATATTCACATACATACATATGCACATAACTACATATACATACACATGTAACTACATATACACAGTCATACATATGCACATAACTACATATACATACACATATAAATACATATACACAGACATGCATATGCACATAACTACATATACATACACATGTAACTACATATACACAGACATACATATGCACATAACTACATATACATACACATGTAACTACATATACACAGACATCCATATGCACATAACTACATATACATACACATGTAACTACATATACACAGACATCCATATGCACATAACTACATATACATACACATGTAACTACATATACACAGACATCCATATGCACATAACTACATATACATACACATGTAACTACATATACACAGACATACATATGCACATAACTACATATACATACACATGTAAATATATATGCACAGACATGCATATACATGCTAGGAATGCACATTTTTCAGTTAAAGTGACAGTCTACAGCAGAATATTTATTGTTTTAAAAGATAGATAATCTCTTTATTACCCATTCTCTAGTTTTGCACAACCAACCCAGTTATATTCATACACGTTTTACCTCTGTGATTATCTTATATCTAAGCCTCTGATAACTGCCCCTTATTTCAGTTGTTTTGACAGACTTGTCAAATCAGTGCTGGTTCATAGGAACGCCACGTGCGTGAGCACAGTGTTAACTATATGAAACACATAAACTAACACCCTCTAGTGGTGAAAAACTGACAAAATGCCCCGAGATGAGAGGCGGCCTCCTAGTTTTAGCTTTCAACTAAGAATACCAAGAGAACAAAGCAAAATTGGTGATGTAAATTTGAAAATTGTTTAAAATTGCATGCCCTATCTGAATCATTAAAGTTTGTTTTGGACTAGACTGTCCCTTTAAGGAATCTGCTAATACATACTGTACATACATACATAAATCACATACATACATACATACTTACATACATACATACATACTTACATACATACATACACAGGGCTCAAAATTTCCACTAGCCCACTAGCCATTGGTGAGTGGAAATTTAATGGTGGCGAGTGAAAGTTAGTGAGTGAATGTTGAGTCCGGTGGATGTTGTAAGTAGCACAGTTGGCACATTGCATTTGCAGAATGTACATTCCTTATGCAGCCCTGACAAACGCACAATTTGTGCTATGTACTAAAACTATTTTCTAAAGGGTTATTATATATCAAAGATATGTTATTCCTCTAGACCTGTAGGGATCCCATTAGTGCTTTAACTTCTGAGAGGATAAACGGGGCAGATAGAGAGATTGAAGAGGAAAATTGGAGACGAAGGTAGATTTAAGAGAGAATGGGGGGAAAAAAGAGTGAAGCGTTATGACAGAGGGGAAAGAAAGTGGTTAAAGAGAAGCTATGGCCTGAGAGAGAAGGGAGAGGGTTAAAAGAGAGATTAAAGAGATGAGAAATATAGTTAAGAGCGAGAAGGGAGAGATGATAATTATAAAAAAAAAAAAATCTCCAGGTCTCCTATAACCTTCCATGACCGTCAGCACTCTCTGCATTCTCTCCTTTTTCTATCCAGCTGTTGTCTTTCCCAGAACCCCTACTTATGTTTTATTAATGCATTACTGTATGTAACATTATTTAATTTGTTATGGTATAAATTAGAAACAATATTACAAAATGTTTCACAATGGCTAAACATATGCAAAGAGGGTGTGACGTAGTGGGTGTGGGTGGGATTTGAAGTGGCGAGTAACATTTTGTCAAACCTACATAAACATAATACAAATATGTGTTTATTTCAAATACCTTTAGAATACATTTTTGAACCATACATAGTTTTACTTACACGAGAGAGAGAGAGGTACAATAAACTCAGAATGTAATCTCCCATAAATTATTCTGTTAATTAAGGAAAATAAAACAGTGCATATTCATTCATTATTTCATTGCTATTGCTGTAAATACTGCCCCCTAGAGACGGGAGCTGAAAGCCAAAATCAAACATATTGTGAAATCCGCTTGAACTATGGGCACCTGCAATTCAAAATCTTGCAAAGTGTCAACAATTACAGGTGTGGTCAATAAAACAAGCACTAATTTACATAACAAGTTCCCATCTGCTTGCTGGCAAACACCATTGTAAGTATTGGTGCACACAGAAAAAAAAAAATCTTCATCTGAGCACCCTGCAACAGCAATACCGTATAACTGCAGCACAAAAAGAAGCAACAGCAATACCGTATAACTGCAGCACAAAAAGAAGCAACAGCAATACTGTATAACTGCAGCACAAAAAGAAGCAACAGCAATACCGTATAACTGCAGCACAAAAAGAAGCAACAGCAATACCGTATAACTGCAGCACAAAAAGAAGCAACAGCAATACCGTATAACTGCAGCACAAAAAGAAGCAACAGCAATACCGTATAACTGCAGCACAAAAAGAAGCAACAGCAATACTGTATAACTGCAGCACAAAAAGAAGCAACAGCAATACCGTATAACTGCAGCACAAAAAGAAGCAACAGCAATACCGTATAACTGCAGCACAAAAAGAAGCAACAGCAATACCGTATAACTGCAGCACAAAAAGAAGCAACAGCAATACCGTATAACTGCAGCACAAAAAGAAGCAACAGCAATACCGTATAACTGCAGCACAAAAAGAAGCAACAGCAATACCGTATAACTGCAGCACAAAAAGAAGCAACAGCAATACCGTCTTCATCTGAGCACCCTGCAACAGCAATACCGTCTTCATCTGAGCACCCTGCAACAGCAATACCGTCTTCATCTGAGCACCCTGCAACAGCAATACCGTATAACTGCAGCTCAAAAAGAAGCAATTTCACAATCACACAAGGATACTGTGAAGGTTAGGAAGGCACCAACACCGCCAGAACTCACAGTTTATTCAAAAGGGACAGACTTTACTCAACCCCTGTCCATTTATTTCCACTTGCTTTATAAATCTTTGGAGGTTTCTGCTACAAGGGTGAGCCAAGATAACAGGAAATGTAAGCAAGCATATCTTATGTCCATGTGTAACACCCACCAAGCTCCCCATCTTACTGTCCTTTTACTTCTGAATAAAACAAGATTGTCTGAATCAGGAAGTGTGCGCTCACTGGAAAAGGTGGGGACTCAGGCTTTGGGTTTGCTGTACAGCCCCTTCTTTAGAGACCATCTTTATTCTTAAGTGACAGAAATATACTGTGGCAAAACACATTTATGGATTTCCTTTTATAAAATAAAACACACCATTACTACAAGCTGTGAGGTTAATCTATTGTCATACAGCAGCCTTGTGATGCATCTGTCAGCTCATAAAGGGGCACAAATGTGAAAATAAAAGGGCCATAATAGTTACATGCTCTAATTTGACCATGTACTACTGTGTTTAACCCCTGCAAAAGACTTAAACACACAGTAGAAGTGCTCTAGCAGAAACCACAACTGATCCAATCAGCAGAGCTAGTTTCACGACGGTGGTTTGTGGTTGGGACCAACAGTGCTATGTGGGTCCCGAACATACTGTGTGTTTAACTGGTAATAAAAGTAAAGTTTTATTGCACTCATTGGCATCATCATTTTTAATTTTATTTTTCCTGGGATTTTTTGTTTCCATATTAATGGGCACACTTAGGGGAAGAGGAGCTAGCTCGTGAAGAACAATATACTGAGCGTCACAATGAAAGCACGGCAGAGCCTAACAGTATAAACAATACCAGCATGAAGCAGATTTGTGTCTAATTTGTTATAGAGTATCCGCAACAAAAGGACAGGAATTTGTATAGTCTGTTAGCAAATTGTGAAAAGAAAAAAAAAAACAAAGAAAAATTCCACAAATTTTGATGACTTAAAGTAAGTTCTAATGATATTGTAGTACAACCCTTGCCAGTTTTTAAGCATAGTAAGGATATGATAGTGCAGCTGGAGAAATCAAAGGCGGACACACGTTTGTCTTGTTAGATCAGCACATGAGATTTCCGCTTGCTGCATAGTGAAGCTGGTATATTGCAAACAAACCAGCCCCATAATAAGTTGTGATGAGTATAAATATGTGAGTATAGAGACCCATGCAAGATCACTGTATATCCGATCTGCACATATTCTTTACAGAAAACCCGAGCTATCAGTGTGTCTGTTGGAGCAATGGATTCTGGGTAAGGACATAATAAATTAACTTTACAGTACCTGGCCTTTTTTTGCTGTCTGTGTCTGATTTATAGATAATTGGTTAACAAAACTTTACAGTTTTAAATATCAAATTTCTTTGTGAACCCATGAAGTACAAACGCATTGGAATATTGTAAATTGTGCCTTTGTGTTGAATTGTATTATCTGGGACGCTGCTTTGAAGCTAAAGCAACACTATATTTCTCCAACATAGGTGTGTCCGGTCCACGGCGTCATCCTTACTTGTGGGATATTCTCTTCCCCAACAGGAAATGGCAAAGAGCCCAGCAAAGCTGGTCACATGATCCCTCCTAGGCTCCGCCTTCCCCAGTCATTCTCTTTGCCGTTGCACAGGCAACATCTCCACGGAGATGGCTAAGAGTTTTTTGGTGTTTAAATGTAGTTTTTATTCTTCAATCAAGAGTTTGTTATTTTAAAATAGTGCTGGTATGTACTATTTACTCTGAAACAGAAAGGAGATGAAGATTTCTGTTTGTAAGAGGAAAATGATTTTAGCAACCGTTACTAAAATCGATGGCTGTTTCCACACAGGACTGTTGAGATGAATTAACTTCAGTTGGGGGAAACAGTGAGCAGACTTTTGCTGCTTGAGGTATGACACATTTCTAACAAGACTTGGTAATGCTGGAAGCTGTCATTTTCCCTATGGGATCCGGTAAGCCATTTTCTTAATTTTTAATATAAGAATAAAGGGCTTCACAAGGGCTTTAAAGACTGGTAGACATTTTTCTGGGCTAAAACGATTACTTTATAAGCATATTTAATGGTTTATAACTTTGGAGAGTTATTTTAATCTTGGGAATTCTGTTAAAAAAACGGCAGGCACTGTATTGGACACCTTTTTCACTGGGGGCCTTTTCTAGTCATAGGCAGAGCCTCATTTTCGCGCCACTAATGCGCAGTTGTTTTTGAGAAGCAAGGCATGCAGATGCATGTGTGAGGAGCTCAGATCCACTGAAAAAGCTTATTGAAGGCGTCATTTGGTATCGTATTCCCCTCTGGGCTTGGTTGGGTCTCAGCAAAGCAGATACCAGGGACTGTATAGGGGTTAAATGTAAAAACGGCTCCGGTTCCGTTATTTTAAGAGTTAAAGCTTTCAAATTTGGTGTGCAATACTTTTAAGGCTTTAAGACACTGTGGTGAAATTTTGGTCAATTTTGAACAATTCCTTCATACTTTTTCGCATATTCAGTAATAAAGTGTGTTCAGTTTAAAATTTAAAGAGACAGTAACGGTTTTATTTTAAAACGTTTTTTGTGCTTTGTTATCAAGTTTATGCCTATTAACATGTCTGAACTATCAGATAGACGATGTTCTGTTTGTTCGGAAGCCAAGGTTCCTCTCCATTTAAATATATGTGATGAATGTGACAAACAAAGTAGGGACAATGATGCCACTGATAATAATGTTGCCCAAAATGATTCCTTAAGTGAGGGGAGTAAGCATGGTACTGCATCATCTCCTTCCATGTCTACACCAGTCTTGCCCACTCAGGAGGTCCCTAGTGCATCTAGTGCGCCAATCCTCCTTACTATGCAACAATAAACGGCTGTAATGGATAATTCTATTAAAAACATTTTAGCCAAAATGCCCACTTATCAGCGAAAGCGTGACTGCTCTGTTTTAGATACTGAAGAGCATGAGGACGCTGATGATAATGGTTCTGACATGCCCTTACACCAGTCTGAAGGGGCCAGGGAGGTTTTGTCTGAGGGAGAAATTTCAGATTCAGGAAAAATTTCTCAACAAGCTGAACCTGACGTTATTACATTCAAATTTAAATTGGAACATCTCCGCGCTCTGCTTAAGGAGGTGTTATCTACTCTGGATGATTGTGACAATTTGGTCATTCCAGAGAAATTATGTAAGATGGACAAGTTCCTAGAGGTCCCGGTGCCCCCCGAAGCTTTTCCTATACCCAAGCGGGTGGCGGACATTGTAAATAAAGAATGGGAAAGGCCCGGCATACCTTTTGTCCCTCCCCCTATATTTAAGAAATTATTTCCTATGGTCGACCCCAGGAAGGACTTATGGCAGACAGTCCCCAAGGTCGAGGGGGCGGTTTCTACTCTAAACAAACGCACCACTATCCCTATAGAAGATAGTTGTGCTTTCAAAGATCCTATGGATAAAAAATTAGAGGGTTTGCTTAAAAAGATGTTTGTTCAGCAAGGTTACCTTCCACAACCAATTTCATGCATTGTTCCTGTCACTACAGCAGCGTGTTTCTGGTTCGAAGAACTAGAAAAGTCGCTCAATAAAGCATCTTCTTATGAGGAGGTTATGGACAGAGTTCAAGCACTTAAATTGGCTAACTCTTTTACCTTAGACGCCACTTTGCAATTAGCTAGATTAGCGGCGAGAAATTCAGGTTTTGCTATTGTGGCGCGCAGAGCGCTTTGGCTAAAGTCTTGGTCAGCGGATGTGTCCTCCAAGAACAGATTGCTTAACATCCCTTTCAAGGGGAAAACGCTGTTTGGCCCTGACTTGAAAGAGATTATTTCAGATATCACTGGGGGAAAGGGCCACGCCCTTCCTCAGGATAGGTCTTTTAAGGCTAAAAATAAAACAATTTTTCGTCCCTTTCGCAGAAACGGACCAGCCTCAAATTCTACATCCTCTAAGCAAGAGGGTAATTCTTCTCAAACCAAGCCAGCCTGGAGACCGATGCAAGGCTGGAACAAAGGTAAGCAGGCCAAGAAGCCTGCTACCGCTACCAAAACAGCATGAGATGCTGGCCCCCGATCCGGGACCGGATCTGGTGGGGGGCAGACTCTCTCTCTTCGCTCAGGCTTGGGCAAGAGATGTTCAGGATCCTTGGGCGCTAGAAATAGTTTCTCAAGGTTATCTCCTGGAATTCAAGGAACTACCCCCAAGGGGAAGGTTCCACAGGTCTCAATTGTCTTCAGACCAAATAAAAAGACAGGCATTCTTACATTGTGTAGAAGACCTGTTAAAAATGGGAGTGATTCATCCTGTTCCATTAGGAGAACAAGGGATGGGGTTTTACTCCAATCTGTTCATAGTTCCCAAAAAAGAGGGAACATTCAGGCCAATTTTGGATCTCAAGATCCTAAACAAATTTCTCAGGGTTCCATCGTTCAAAATGGAAACCATTCGGACAATTCTTCCTACCATCCAGGAAGGTCAATTCATGACCACGGTGGATTTAAAGGATGCGTATCTACATATTCCTATCCACAAGGAACATCATCGGTTCCTAAGATTCGCCTTTCTGGACAAGCATTACCAGTTTGTGGCACTTCCATTCGGATTAGCCACTGCTCCAAGAATTTTCACAAAGGTACTAAGGTCCCTTCTAGCGGTGCTAAGGCCAAGGGGCATTGCAGTAGTACCTTACTTGGACGACATTCTAATTCAAGCGTCGTCTCTGCCACAAGCAAAGGCTCATACGGACATTGTCCTAGCCTTTCTCAGATCTCACGGGTGGAAAGTGAACGTAGAAAAAAGTTTTCTATTCCCGTCAACAAGAGTTCCCTTCTTGGGAACAATAATAGACTCCTTAGAAATGAAGATTTTTCTGACAGAGGCCAGAAAATCAAAACTTCTAAGCTCTTGTCAAGTACTTCATTCTGTTCTTCTTCCTTCCATAGCGCAGTGCATGGAAGTAATAGGTTTGATGGTTGCGGCAATGGACATAGTTCCTTTTGCGCGGATTCATCTAAGACCATTACAACTGTCCATGCTCAGACAGTGGAATGGGGATTATACAGACTTGTCCCCGACGATCCAAGTAGATCAGAGGACCAGAGATTCACTCCGTTGGTGGCTGACCCTGGACAACCTGTCTCAAGGGATGAGCTTCCGCAGACCAGAGTGGGTCATTGTCACGACCGACGCCAGTCTGGTGGGCTGGGGCGCGGTCTGGGAATCCCTGAAAGCTCAGGGTCTATGGTCTCGGGAAGAATCTCTTCTCCCGATAAACATTCTGGAACTGAGAGCGATATTCAATGCTCTCAAGGCTTGGCCTCAACTAGCAAAGGCCAAATTCATAAGGTTTCAATCAGACAACATGACGACTGTTGCATATATCAACCATCAGGGGGGAACAAGGAGTTCCCTGGCGATGGAAGAAGTGACCAAAGTAATTCAATGGGCGGAGATTCACTCCTGCCACTTGTCTGCAATCCACATCCCAGGAGTGGAAAATTGGGAAGCGGATTTTCTGAGTCGTCAGACATTTCATCTGGGGGAGTGGGAACTCCATCCGGAAATCTTTGCCCACATAACTCAATTATGGGGCATTCCAGACATGGATCTGATGGCGTCTCGTCAGAACTTCAAGGTTCCTTGCTACGGGTCCAGATCCAGGGATCCCAAGGCGACTCTAGTAGATGCACTAGTAGCTCCTTGGACCTTCAACCTAGCCTATGTATTCCCACCGTTTCCTCTCATTCCCAGGCTGGTAGCCAGGATCAATCAGGAGAGGGCTTCGCTGATCTTGATAGCTCCTGCGTGGCCACGCAGAACTTGGTATGCAGACCTGGTGAATATGTCATCGGCTCCACCATGGAAGCTACCTTTGAGACGGGACCTTCTTGTTCAAGGTCCGTTCGAACATCCGAATCTGGCCTCACTCCAACTGACTGCTTGGAGATTGAACGCTTGATTTTATCAAAGCGTGGGTTCTCAGATTCTGTCATTGATACTCTTATTCAGGCTAGAAAGCCTGTAACTAGAAAAATTTACCATAAAGTATGGAAGAAATATATCTGTTGGTGCGAATCGAAAGGATTCCCATGGAACAGGGTAAAAATTCCTAAAATTCTATCATTTCTACAAGAGGGTTTGGAGAAAGGATTATCTGCAAGTTCTTTGAAGGGACAGATTTCTGCTTTATCTGTTTTACTTCACAAAAAGCTGGCGGCTGTGCCAGATGTTCAAGCTTTTGTTCAGGCTCTGGTTAGAATCGAGCCTGTTTACAAACCTTTGACTCCTCCTTGGAGTCTCAATTTAGTTCTTTCAGTTCTTCAAGGGGTTCCGTTTGAACCCTTACATTCCGTAGATATTAAGTTATTATCTTGGAAAGTTTTGTTTTTGGTTGCAATTTCTTCTGCTAGAAGAGTTTCAGAGTTATCTGCTCTGCAGTGTTCTCCTCCTTATCTGGTGTTCCATGCAGATAAGGTGGTTTTGCGTACTAAACCTGGTTTTCTTCCGAAAGTTGTTTCTAACAAAAATATTAACCAGGAGATAGTTGTGCCTTCTTTGTGTCCGAATCCAGTTTCAAAGAAGGAACGTTTGTTGCACAATTTGGATGTAGTTCGTGCTCTAAAATTCTACTTAGAGGCTACAAAGGATTTCAGACAAACATCTTCCTTGTTTGTTGTTTATTCTGGTAAAAGGAGAGGTCAAAAAGCAACTTCTACCTCTCTCTCTTTTTGGCTTAAAAGCATCATCCGATTGGCTTATGAGACTGCCGGACGGCAGCCTCCTGAAAGAATCACAGCTCACTCCACTAGGGCTGTGGCTTCCACATGGGCCTTCAAGAACGAGGCTTCTGTTGATCAGATATGTAAGGCAGCGACTTGGTCTTCACTGCACACTTTTACAAAATTTTACAAATTTGATACTTTTGCTTCTTCTGAGGCTATTTTTGGGAGAAAGGTTTTGCAAGCCGTGGTGCCTTCCATCTAGGTGACCTGATTTGCTCCCTCCCATCATCCGTGTCCTAAAGCTTTGGTATTTCTTCCCACAAGTAAGGATGACGCCGTGGACCGGACACACCTATGTTGGAGAAAACAGAATTTATGCTTACCTGATAAATTACTTTCTCCAACGGTGTGTCCGGTCCACGGCCCGCCCTGGTTTTTTAATCAGGTCTGATGAATTATTTTCTCTAACTACAGTCACCACGTTATCATATGATTTCTCCTATGCATATTCCTCCTTTACGTCGGTCGAATGACTGGGGAAGGTGGAGCCTAGGAGGGATCATGTGACCAGCTTTGCTGGGCTCTTTGCCATTTCCTGTTGGGGAAGAGAATATCCCACAAGTAAGGATGACGCCGTGGACCGGACACACCGTTGGAGAAAGTAATTTATCAGGTAAGCATAAATTCTGTTTTTTGATATATCTAAAGGAATAGATCATGTGTCTCCACAACTGGCCAGTGGTATAGAAGCTCACTGCCTGATATGGAAAACTCTCACAGCTGTACTGGTTATCAGTGACTCACACAAAAAGCATCTTTTTCCTTAATACAGGTATATCAGCTTTACACAAAAAATACTTATGTTGGCCTACTAGGTGCTCAATCCCTGCAAAGGGTATAAACACATAGGTAAAGTTATTTCCTGAGAATTGCGGCTGCATTAAAATTCTCTGCCATAGACATATATTGTGAAGGTGATGCATCTCTGATTGGCTGAACCGTCCTCTTGTCAGAATCTTAAAAGAAAGCCAAAATACTTTCCGGCAGCAGTTTGGGATTAAAAGCTTGGAAGATAATGTTGTTTTTTTATATAAACAATGTGTTTTCAAAAGGATACTTGGCTAAAATAAACCTTTGAGGCTTACAGGGACGGTGTACTGTAAAATTGTTTATGCCTTATGTGTTTCCAATGTCTTGATATACCAGTTGCAGAGTATAAAATATATTTTATAATGCTTCTTTATGTTTATTTTTGTATATGAAATAACTGGGTTTGTTCTTTGAAACCACAAATCATTAAAAAGGGGTTGAGCTTGCAGGGAAATCTGATCTTATTTGATCAATTTCTGTACACACACACTTCTTTATATTATCTTTTTATGTAAACCAAAGCCTAATACTTAGAGAGAACAATCAGCTATTTGTAAACAATTTAATACACCCCAACAGAAACAATGGATTATTGGGAACAACTTAAAGGGGAGAAAAATATAAGGTACTCTGTCCCTTTAAAGGGCCACTAAACCCAAAATCTTTCTTTCATGATTCAGATAGAGAAAAGAAATTTAAACAACATTACAATTTACTTCTATTATTTATGTTGCTTCATTTTTTAGATATCCTTAGTTGAAGAAAAAGCAATGCATATGGTGAGCCAATCACACAAGGCTTCTATGTGCAGCAACCAATCAGCAGCTAGTGAGCATATCTAGATATGCTTTTCATCAAAGAATATCAAGAGAATAAAACAAATTAGATAATATAAGTAAATTAGAAAGATGTTTAAAATTGCATTCTCTTTCTAAATCATAAAAGAAAAAATGTGGGTGGCATGTACCTTTAAGCTTTAGACATTTTTAAAGCTGTTTTGCAGACTGATCACTTTAAAGGGACACTAAACCCAAATTTTTTATTTCATGATTCAGATAGAGCATGAGATTTTAAGCACCTTTCTAATTTACTCCTATTATCAATTTTTCTTTGTTCTCTTGCTATCTTGATTTGAAAAAGCAGTACTGTAATCTTTAGAGCCAGACCATTTTTTGTTCAGCACATGGGTAGCACTTGCTGATTTGTGGCTAAATGTAGCAAACCAATCAGCAGCTCTATCAAGGTGCTGAACTAAAAAATGGGACGGCTTCTAACCTTTATTACTGCTTTTTCAAATCAAGATAACAAGAGAACAAAGAAAAATTGATAATAGGAGTAAATTAGAAAGTTTCTTAAAATTGTGTGCTCTATCTGAATCATGAAAGAAAAAATGAGGGGTTAGTGTCCCTTTAAACATTGATGTTTATTTTATACAGTGATATAAACTGGAAATGCTGTGAAATACATATATTGTTATCCAATGAGAGTTTAGATATAAATGTTTATGCTCAAAGAAATACTCTGTGATCAGTTTGTTTTTCTTTTACTGTTTGTGGATGCTTATTTAAGAATCACCCAACTTACATCTTTAAAGGGACATGAAACCCACAATATTTCTTTCAAGAATCAGATAGAACATACAATTCTAAACACATTTCCAATGTACGTCTATTATCACATTTTCTTGTTGTCTTTTGTTGAAAAGCAGGAAGGTTTTGCAACAATGTTATATATAATCAAGAGCACTAGATGGCAGCACTATTTCCTGTCATGTAGGGCTGCTGACATGTGCACCCTACCTATCTCTTCAACAAAGAATAACATGAGATTGAAGCAAGTTTGATAACAGAAGTTAATTGGAAGCATTTTTCAAACTGTATTTTCTATCTGAATCATTTTGTGTTTCATGTCCCTTTAATGTTACTTATTGTAAAAGTTGTAATCGGCCTCCGCAGGAAGAGATCGGTAATGTTGTTAACGCAATGTGGTTTGTACCATAAATAAACCCATTTAGCATCCAGTATGACCAAGCTCGCTATACATTTGTAAGATGCATATGGCGTTACAGCCTGTTTTTATTTCCTTTGGCAACATTGCATGGCCAGAATGTCAGTTCTGTAAAAGACACATGGCATTTTCATGTGGGATTTATATGGTTTCAAATGAAACGTTCCTCCATATGTCACAATAACAAAAAAAAAGTAAAAATAGATACGTTAACCCCTTGGCTGCAATTGATGGGTGCAATGCATTAATGAGAAACTTGTTTTCTTGCAAAAATTGAATACATGAAAGAGAGTGCTTTATTTACATATAACATACAGGGCTTGAAATCTCCACTGGTCCCGGATGACTTAGAAATTGCAGCGGACGACTTAGAAATTTGACTTTTTCCTATCGTTAACATTGAGAGGTTTTTAACACCTGACTAGTAAAGCATAGTGATATATATATATATATATATATATATATATATATATATATATATATATATATTCTCTCTCAGACCATGTCTTCTCTTTACACTTTTTTTCCCCTTTTCTCATATCTCTTCACACACACTCTCTTAACTCTATCTCCTTCTCCGCTTTCACTTTTTCTCTCTAATTTCCCTCTCTATGCCCCTGTTAACCCTCTCAGTACAGCAGTCTAATCACTAATGGGGTCCCTACAGCCCTAGAGGCTAGTGGGACGAGTGGAAAATTTGATTGACTTCTATATATATATATATATATATATATATCACACACACGTTGATCATAATTTGTGCATAAAACCTTGAAACATTTTAATATTCGCTAATTTTATCTGAATACGGATTTCAATTTTAGCTGGGTGATCACTAAAATCAGTTGGTGCAAACACACATTAAAAAGCCCATGGGAGAACACAAATATATATATATGGCTCGAAATTTCAAGTGCTACTCTACTAGCCAGGCTACTCGCCACTTCTGATGCCACTTATCGCCAGCCCAAACCACACCCACTACCCCCCCCTTGCATATGCTCAGCCATTGTAAAACATCTTATTGAGCAGTGATTTTTAATTTTATTTTTTTGTTTTATACCATAGCAAATTAAGTTCTTTTAATATAATTATAGACAAATATTAATAGGCATCAGACTGTCCTATATTTTTTTTCCTATTGATTTTAAAACAATTTGCTTCTTATCTCTTCCTGTTAAATCCACAACCAGGAACGTTGTTCTGAGTCTCACGCAAATGTTCTTTTTTTTGTTCCATAGTCTTCTCTTTGTTTTATATAGAAATTGGCTGCATTTTATATTATACTATAATAATATTATATATATTACCCGCAGAGAGGTTAATCACAAATTAGATGTATTGCTTAGGGCCTGCACAGTACTGCTGGTACAGAGTGGAAACTGCAGCTGATCTGATCGGCAGCGTTAGTCACGCAGCTTGGTTTTGCTTCTAGCGCTGCTGATTGGATCTGCTACTTTTACTATGTGTTTAACTGCTTTGTGGGCATTTATCACATAGTGGTGCACGGTCACTAGTCTTAATGTCACACTCTAACAAATTAGATTATGTGATTTGTTCAATTATAATGGCCCTTTAACATTTATATCCCTTAAAGTTTGACTTTCTTCTAATGAAAATCACTTTTAAACACACCTAGTCAAACATAAAAAGTGTTAAAGGGACGTGAACCCCAGCATTTTTATTGCATGATTCTGTTACAGCATAAAATGTAAACATCTTTCTATTTTACTTCCATTATCTAATTTGCTTTGTTTTGTTTGTATCCTTTGTTGAAATGCATACTTAGGTAGTTTTAGGAGATGGAAGCTAGCTGCCGATTGGTGGCTGCACATATATACCTCTTGCCATTGGCTCATTGATGTGTTCAGCTAGCTCCCAGTATTGCATTGCTATTCCTTCAATAAAGGTTTTTATGAGACTTAAGCAAAATTAATAATAGAAGTACGCTGGAAAATTGTTTAAAACTGTATGTTCTATTTGAATCATTAAAGAAAATGTTGGGCTTTCAGGTCCCTTTTACACTGTTTCTGTGTAAGGCTAGGTGTGTTTAAAAATATTTTTTCATGCCCCTTTTAGTGCTGCACGAGCCCTGGCTATCAAACACATATTCAGTTACAACCCTGGTATCATGAACCATTTAGAATTCTAAATCACACCTGATGAAACGGTCATGTTGGACCGAGAAACGTTGTGTATATAAATAAAGTCCTTTATTATTTTAATTGACTTTGTATCACAACTGCTTTATACATTAAACCCCATCTTTACATATTATTTGGGGATCTCTGATACCGGAGTGTGCATACTGCCTGTTTCAAACTCAGGTTTGGTTGAGGAGAGGTTTGGCGAAGATATACAGAATATCGTATCCCTCTTGGATCAAGTGTATCGGGGAGAGTTGTCTGGAATTCTGCATCAGCCTCTGATATTCGGAAATCAATCATATGTGTGTGTAAGCTTTTTGTTTGTCCTGTAAACTTCCTATAACTGGTCTCTATTGCTTTAAATCACCTGTGAATCTGTACTGGCCCACAAGTATACACATGTAAAATGACTGAGCGCCATACTGTTTGTTCTCTTTATTTACAACTTAAAGGGACATGAAACCCATTTATTTCTTTTATCAATCATAAGAGCATGCAATTTTAAACAACTTTCAAAATGTATTTCTTTTACCTAAATTGTTTCGTTCTCTTGGCATCCTTTGCTGAAAAGCATACAGAGGTGGCTTTAGGAGCTGCTGATTGGTGGTTGCAAATATAAGCCTCATGTTATTGGCTCACCCAGTGCATTGCTGTTTCTACAACAAAGGATACAAAAAGAATGAAGCAATTTAAATAAGAAAAGTATTGTATTCTCTATTTTAAATCATGAATAATAAAATAATCATTTTGGGTTTTATGTCCCTTTAATGTATTCATAGACCTACAATTTTACAATCTGCTATTCTCTCATGTAACAGGATAGGGGGATCTAAGGGGCGTACTGTTTTAATACTGAATACCTGTCATAAATTGTAATGTATGTTGGAAGTTTGCCTACCTGTCAATAAAATTAGGATTCACTAAAAAAAAAAACTTCTTTCATATTATATGAAATTTAAAAAGAGCTTCACAGTTTTAAAAGAGAAATTGTGCTTGAAAAATGTATAGAATTCATATGAAAGTACAAGATGTTGATTTCTTTCATGTAATTAGCAAGAGTCCATGAGCTAGTGACGTATGGGATATACATTCCTATCAGGAGGGGCAAAGTTTCCCAAACCTTAAAATGCCTATAAATACACCCCTCACCACACCCACAATTCAGTTTTACAAACTTTGCCTCCGATGGAGGTGGTGAAGTAAGTTTGTGCTAGATTCTACGTTGATATGCGCTCCGCAGCAAGTTGGAGCCCGGTTTTCCTCTCAGCGTGCAGTGAATGTCAGAGGGATGTGAGGAGAGTATTGCCTATTTGAATGCAGTGATCTCCTTCTACGGGGTCTATTTCATAGGTTCTCTGTTATCGGTCGTAGAGATTCATCTCTTACCTCCCTTTTCAGATCGACGATATACTCTTATATATACCATTACCTCTGCTGATTCTAGTTTCAGTACTGGTTTGGCTTTCTACAAACATGTAGATGAGTGTCCTGGGGTAAGTAAATCTTATTTTCTGTGACACTCTAAGCTATGGTTGGGCACTTTGTTTATAAAGTTCTAAATATATGTATTCAAACATTTATTTGCCTTGACTCAGAATGTTCAACATTCCTTATTTTTCAGACAGTCAGTTTCATATTTGGGATAAATGCATTTGTTTCAATCATTTTTTCTTACCTTAAAAAATTTGACTTTTTCCCTGTGGGCTGTTAGGCTCGCGGGGGCAGAAAATGCTTCATTTCTTTTAGTGTCTGAGATTCTCTTTTTAGACAAGCATTACCAGTTTTTTGGCTCTACCGTTTGGCCTAGCCTCAGTTCCAAGAATTTTTTTCAAAGGTTCTCGGTGCCCTTCTTTCTGTAATCAGAGAACAGGGTTTTGGTATTTCCTTATTTGGACGATATCTTGGTACTTGCTCAGTCTTCTCATTTTCGAAGAATCTCATACGAATCGACTTGTGTTGTTTCTTCAAGTTCATGGTTGGAGGATCAATTTACCAATCAATTCATTGATTCCTCAGACAAGGGTAACCTTTTTAGGTTTCTAGATAGATTCAGTGTCTATGACTCTGTCCTTGTCAGACAAGAGAAGTTTAACATTGATATCAGCTTGTCAAAACCTTCAGTCACAATCATTCCCTGTGGTAGCCTTATGCATGGAAATGTTGGGTCTTAGGACTGCCGCATCAGATGCGATCTCCTTTGCTCGTTTTCACATGCGACCTCTTCAGCTCTGTATGCTGAACCAATGGTGCAGGGATTACTCAAAGATATCTCAATTAATATCTTTAAACCGATTTTACGACACTCTCTGACATGGTGGACAGATCACCATCGTTTAGTTCAGGGGGCTTCTTGTTCTTCCGACCTGGACTATAATCTCAACAGATGCAAGTCTTACAGGTTGGGAAGCTGTGTGGGGGTATCTGACGGCACAAGGGGTTTGGGAATCTCAGGAGGTGAGATTTCCGATCAATATTTTGGAACTCCGTGCAATTTTCAGAGCTCTTCAGTCTTGGCCTCTTCTGAAGAGAGAGTTGTTCATTTGTTTTCAGACAGACAATGTCACAACTGTGGCATACATCAATCATCAAGGAGGGACTCACAGTCCTCTGGCTATGAAAGAAGTATCTCGAATTTTGGTTTGGGCGGAATCCAGCTCCTGTCTAATCTCTGCGGTTCATATCCCAGGTATGGACAATTGGAAAGCGGATTATCTCAGTCGCCAAACGTTGCATCCGGGCGAATGGTCTCTTCACCCAGAGGTATTTCTTCAGATTATTCAAATGTGGGAACTTCCAGAAATAGATCTGATGGCTTCTCATCTAAACAAGAAACTTCCCAGGTATCTGTCCAGATCCCGGGATCCTCAGGCGGAGGCAGTGGATGCATTATCACTTTCTTGGAAGTATCATCCTGCCTATATCTTTCCGCCTCTAGTTCTTCTTCCAAGAGTAATCTCCAAGATTCTGAAGGAATGCTCGTTTGTTCTGCTGGTAGCTCCGGCATGGCCTCACAGGTTTTGGTATGCGGATCTTGTCCGGATGGCCTCTTGCCAACCGTGGACTCTTCCGTTAAGACCAGACCTTCTGTCTCAAGGTCCTTTTTTCCATCAGGATCTGAAATCCTTAAATTTAAAGGTATGGAGATTGAACGCTTGATTCTTGGTCAAAGAGGTTTCTCTGACTCTGTGATTAATACTATGTTTCAGGCTCGTAAATCTGTATCCAGAGAGATATATTATAGAGTCTGGAAGACTTATATTTCTTGGTGTCTTTCTCATCATTTTTCTTGGCATTCTTTTAGAATACCGAGAATATTACAGTTTCTTCAGGATGGTTTAGATAAGGGTTTGTCCGCAAGTTCCTTGAAAGGACAAATCTCTGCTCTTTCTGTTCTTTTTCACAGAAAGATTGCTATTCTTCCTGATATTCATTGTTTTGTACAAGCTTTGGTTCGTATAAAGCCTGTCATTAAGTCAATTTCTCCTCCTTGGAGTTTGAATTTGGTTCTGGGGGCTCTTCAAGCTCCTCCATTTGAGCCTATGCATTCATTGGACATTAAATTACTTTCTTGGAAAGTTTTGTTCCTTTTGGCCATCTCTTCTGCCAGAAGAGTTTCTGAATTATCTGCTCTTTCTTGTGAGTCTCCTTTTCTGATTTTTCATCAGGATAAGGCGGTGTTGCGAACTTCTTTTGAATTTTTACCTAAGTTGTGAATTCCAACAACATTAGTAGAGACATTGTGGTTCCTTCATTATGTCCTAATCCTAAGAATTCTAAGGAGAAATCGTTGCATTCTTTGGATATTGTTAGAGCTTTGAAATATTATGTTGAAGCTACTAAGTCTTTCCGAAAGACTTCTAGTTTATTTGTTATCTTTTCCGGTTCTAGAAAGGCCAGAAAACTTCTGCCATTTCTTTGGCATCTTGGTTGTAATCTTTAATTCATCTTGCCTATGTTGAGTTGGGTAAAACTCCGCCTCAGAGGATTACAGCTCATTCTACTAGGTCAGTTTCTACTTCCTGGGCGTTTAGGAATGAAGCTTCGGTTGATCAGATTTGCAAAGCGGCAACTTGGTCCTCTTTGCATACTTTTACCAAATTCTACCATTTTGATGTATTTTCTTCTTCTGAAGCAGTTTTTGGTAGAAAAGTACTTCAGGCAGCGTTTTCAGTTTGAATCTTCTGCTTATGTTTTTCATTAAACTTTATTTCTTCTGTTATGTGTGATCAGTCCACGGGTCATCATTACTTCTGGGATATTATCTGCTCCCCTACAGGAAGTGCAAGAGGATTCACCCAGCAGAGTTGCTATATAGCTCCTCCCCTCTACGTCACCTCCAGTCATTCTCTTGCACCCAAAGACTAGATAGGAGGTGTGAGAGGACTATGGTGATTATACTTAGTTTTTATAACTTCAATCAAAAGTTTGTTATTTTACAATAGCACCGGAGCGTGTTATTACTTCTCTGGCAGAGTTTGAAGAAGAATCTACCAGAGTTTTTCTTATGATTTTAACCGGAGTAGTTAAGATCATATTGCTGTTTCTCGGCCATCTGAGGGAGGTAAAAGCTTCAGATCAGGGGACAGCGGGCAGTTGAATCTGCATTGAGGTATGTAGCAGTTTTTATTTTCTGAATGGAATTGATGAGAAAATCCTGCTATACCGTTATAATGACATGTATGTATACTCTACACTTCAGTATTCTGGGGATGGTATTTCACCGGAATTACTCTGTAAAAGTACATTAAACCTTTTAATAGGTATTTAATTCATGTTAAACGTTTTTGCTGGAATGTAGAATCGTTTGCATTTCTGAGGTACTGAGTGAATAAATATTTGGGCATTATTTTTCCACTTGGCAGTTTGCTTGTTTTGCTTATGACAGTTTCGTTTCTCTCTCACTGCTGTGTGTGAGGGGGAGGGGCCGTTTTTTTGGCGCTCTTTGCTACGCATCAAAAAATTTTCAGTCAGTTACACTTATATTTTCTGCATGATCCGGTTCATCTCTGACAGAACTCAGGGGTCTTCAAACTTCTTTGAAGGGAAGTAGATTCTCTCAGCAGAGCTGTGAGATTTATATAGTGACTGTGATTTAAAACGTTGTGAGGCACAGTACGTTGTTATTAAATAAAATTGTAACCGAGTTGCATGTTTATTGCTAGTGTGTTAAACATGTCTGATTCAGAGGAAGATACCTGTGTCATTTGTTCCAATGCCAAGGTGGAGCCCAATAGAAATTTATGTACTAGCTGTATTGATGCTACCTTAAATAAAAGCCAATCTGTACAAATTGAACAAATTTCACCAAACAGCGAGGGGAGAGTTATGCCGACTAACTCGCCTCACGTGTCAGTACCTGCATCTCCCGCCCGGGAGGTGCGTGATATTATGGCGCCTAGTACATCTGGGCAGCCATTACAGATAACATTACAAGATATGGCTACTGTTATGACTGAAGTTTTGGCTAAATTACCAGAACTAAGAGGCAAGCGTGATCACTCTGGGGTGAGAACAGAGTGCGCTGATAATTCTAGGGCCATGTCTGATACTGCGTCACAGCTTGCAGAGCATGAGGACGGAGAGCTTCATTCTGTAGGTGACGGTTCTGATCCAAACAGATTGGATTCAGATATTTCAAATTTTAAATTTAAATTGGAAAACCTCCGTGTATTACTAGGGGAGGTCTTAGCAGCTCTCAACGATTGTAACGCTGTTGCAATACCAGAGAAAATGTGTAGGTTGGATAAATACTTTGCGGTACCGGCGAGTACTGACGTTTTTCCTATACCTAAGAGATTAACTGAAATTGTTACTAAGGAGTGGGATAGACCCGGTGTGCCGTTCTCACCCCCTCCAATATTTAGAAAGATGTTTCCAATAGACGCCACCACACGGGACTTATGGCAAACGGTCCCTAAGGTGGAGGGAGCAGTTTCTACTTTAGCTAAGCGTACCACTATCCCGGTGGAGGATAGCTGTGCTTTTTCAGATCCTATGGATAAAAAATTAGAGGGTTACCTTAAGAAAATGTTTGTTCAACAAGGTTTTATATTACAACCCCTTGCATGCATCGCGCCGATCACGGCTGCGGCAGCATTTTGGATTGAGTCTCTAGAAGAGAACCTTAGTTCAGCTACGCTGGACGACATTACGGACAGGCTTAGAGTCCTTAAACTAGCTAATTCATTCATTTCGGAGGCCGTAGTACATTTAACCAAACTTACGGCTAAGAATTCAGGATTCGCCATTCAGGCACGCAGGGCGCTGTGGCTAAAATCCTGGTCGGCTGATGTAACTTCTAAGTCCAAATTACTTAATATACCTTTCAAGGGGCAAACTTTATTTGGGCCCGGTTTGAAAGAAATTATTGCTGACATTACAGGAGGTAAGGGCCACGCTCTACCTCAAGACAAAGCCAAAGCTAAGGCTAGACAGTCTAATTTTCGTCCCTTTCGGAATTTCAAAGCAGGAGCAGCGCCAACCTCCACTGCACCAAAACAGGGAGGAACTGTTGCTCGTTACAGACAAGGCTGGAAGCCTAACCAGTCCTGGAACAAGGGCAAGCAGGCCAGTAAACCTGCTGCTGCCTCAAAGACAGCATGAACCGAGGGCCCCCGATCCGGGACCGGATCTAGTGGGGGGCAGACTCTCTCTCTTCGCCCAGGCTTGGGCAAGAGATGTCCAGGATCCCTGGGCGCTAGAGATCATATCTCAGGGATACCTTCTAGACTTCAAATTCTCTCCCCCAAAAGGGAGATTTCATCTGTCAAGGTTGTCAACAAACCAAATAAAGAAGGACGCGTTTCTACGCTGTGTACAAGATCTATTATTAATGGGAGTGATCCATCCGGTTCCGCGGTCGGAACAAGGACAAGGGTTTTACTCAAACCTGTTTGTGGTTCCCAAAAAAGAGGGAACTTTCAGGCCAATCTTGGATTTAAAGATCCTAAACAAATTCCTAAGAGTTCCATCGTTCAAAATGGAAATTATTCGGACAATCTTACCCATGATCCAAGAGGGTCAGTACATGACCACAGTGGATTTAAAGGATGCTTACCTTCACATACCGATTCACAAAGATCATTACCGGTATCTAAGGTTTGCCTTCTTAAACAGGCATTACCAGTTTGTAGCCCTTCCATTCGGATTGGCTACGGCTCCAAGAATCTTTACAAAGGTTCTGGGTGCCCTTCTGGCGGTACTAAGACCGCGAGGAATTTCGGTAGCTCCGTACCTAGACGACATTCTGATACAAGCTTCAAGCTTTCAAACTGCCAAGTCTCATACAGAGTTAGTTCTGGCATTTCTAAGGTCGCATGGATGGAAAGTGAACGAAAAGAAGAGTTCTCTCTTTCCTCTCACAAGAGTTCCATTCTTGGGGACTCTTATAGATTCTGTAGAAATGAGGATTTATCTGACAGAAGACAGATTAACAAAGCTTCTAAATGCATGCCGTGTCCTTCATTCCATTCAACTCCCGTCAGTAGCTCAATGCATGGAGGTGATCGGCTTAATGGTAGCAGCAATGGACATAGTTCCCTTTGCACGCCTACATCTCAGACCGCTGCAATTGTGCATGCTGAGTCAGTGGAATGGGGATTACTCAGATTTGTCCCCCACTCTGAATCTGGATCAAAAGACCAGAAACTCTCTTCTATGGTGGCTTTCTCGGCCACATCTGTCCAGGGGGATGCCGTTCAGCAGGCCGGACTGGACAATTGTAACAACAGACGACAGCCTTCTAGGTTGGGGCGCTGTCTGGAATTCTCTGAAGGCTCAGGGACAATGGAGTCAGGAGGAAAGTCTCCTGCCAATAAACATTCTGGAATTGAGAGCAGTTCTCAATGCCCTTCTATCTTGGCCCCAGTTAAAGACTCGGGGGTTCATCAGGTTTCAGTCGGACAACATCACGACTGTAGCTTACATCAACCATCAAGGAGGGACAAGAAGCTCCCTAGCAATGATAGAAGTATCAAAGATATTTCGCTGGGCAGAGTCTCACTCTTGCCACTTGTCAGCAATCCACATCCCGGGAGTGGAGAACTGGGAGGCGGATTTCTTGAGTCGCCAGACTCTTCATCCGGGGGAGTGGGAACTTCATCCGGAGGTCTTTGCCCAAATACTTCAACGTTGGGGCAAACCAGAGATAGATCTCATGGCGTCTCGCCAGAACGCCAAACTTCCTCGCTACGGATCCAGATCCAGGGATCCGGGAGCGGTTCTGATAGATGCTTTGACAGCACCTTGGAACTTCAGGATGGCTTATGTGTTTCCACCCTTCCCACTGCTTCCTCGATTGATTGCCAAAATCAAACAGGAGAGAGCATCAGTGATTCTAATAGCGCCTGCATGGCCGCGCAGGACTTGGTATGCAGATCTAGTGGACATGTCATCCTGTCCGCCTTGGTCTCTACCTCTAAGACAGGACCTTCTGATTCAGGGTCCATTCAATCATCAAAGTCTAACTTCTCTGAAGCTGACTGCTTGGAAATTGAACGCTTGATTTTATCAAAACGTGGTTTTTCTGAGTCGGTTATTGATACCCTGATACAGGCTAGGAAGCCTGTTACCAGAAAGATTTACCATAAAATATGGCGTAAATACCTATACTGGTGTGAATCCAAAGATTACTCCTGGAGTAAGGTTAGGATTCCTAGGATATTGTCTTTTCTACAAGAAGGTTTAGAAAAGGGTTTATCGGCTAGCTCATTAAAGGGACAGATCTCAGCTCTGTCCATCTTGTTACACAGGCGTCTGTCAGAAAATTCAGACATCAAGGCCTTTTGTCAGGCTTTAGCTAGGATCAAGCCTGTGTTTAAAACTGTTGCTCCGCCATGGAGTTTAAACTTAGTTCTTAACGTTTTACAGGGTGTTCCGTTTGAACCCCTTCATTCCATTGATATAAAATTGTTATCTTGGAAAGTTCTATTTTTAATGGCTATTTCCTCGGCTCGAAGAGTCTCTGAGTTATCAGCCCTACATTGTGATTCTCCTTATCTGATCTTTCACTCAGACAAGGTAGTTCTGCGTACTAAACCTGGGTTCTTACCTAAGGTAGTCACTAACAGAAATATCAATCAAGAGATTGTTGTTCCATCCTTGTGTCCAAATCCTTCTTCAAAGAAGGAACGTCTTCTACACAATCTGGATGTAGTTCGTGCCATCAAGTTCTACTTGCAGGCAACTAAAGATTTTCGCCAAACTTCTTCCCTGTTTGTCGTTTATTCTGGACAGAGGAGAGGTCAAAAAGCTTCTGCTACCTCTCTCTCTTTTTGGCTTCGTAGCATAATACGTTTAGCCTATGAGACTGCTGGACAGCAGCCTCCTGAAAGAATTACAGCTCATTCCACTAGAGCTGTGGCTTCCACTTGGGCCTTTAAGAATGAGGCCTCTGTTGAACAGATTTGCAAGGCTGCAACTTGGTCTTCGCTTCATACTTTTTCCAAATTTTACAAATTTGACACTTTTGCTTCTTCGGAGGCTATTTTTGGGAGAAAGGTTCTTCAGGCAGTGGTTCCTTCTGTATAATGAGCCTGCCTATCCCTCCCGTCATCCGTGTACTTTTGCTTTGGTATTGGTATCCCAGAAGTAATGATGACCCGTGGACTGATCACACATAACAGAAGAAAACATAATTTATGCTTACCTGATAAATTCCTTTCTTCTGTTGTGTGATCAGTCCACGGCCCGCCCTGTTTTTTAAGGCAGGTACATATTTTTTAAATTATAATTCAGTCACCACTACACCCTTGGTTTCTCCTTTCTCGTTGGTCTTTGGTCGAATGACTGGAGGTGACGTAGAGGGGAGGAGCTATATAGCAACTCTGCTGGGTGAATCCTCTTGCACTTCCTGTAGGGGAGCAGATAATATCCCAGAAGTAATGATGACCCGTGGACTGATCACACAACAGAAGAAAGGAATTTATCAGGTAAGCATAAATTATGTTTTTGGGTGTGGATTATTTTCAGCAGGAATTGGCTGTCTTTATTTTATCCCTCCCTCTCTAGTGACTCTTGTGTGGAAAGATCCACATCTTGGGTAGTCATTATCCCATACGTCACTAGCTCATGGACTCTTGCTAATTACATGAAAGAAAACATAATTTATGTAAGAACTTACCTGATAAATTCATTTCTTTCATATTAGCAAGAGTCCATGAGGCCCGCCCTTTTTTGTGGTGGTTATGATTTTTTTGTATAAAGCACAATTATTCCAATTCCTTATTTTATATGCTTTCGCACTTTTTTCTTATCACCCCACTTCTTGGCTATTCGTTAAACTGAATTGTGGGTGTGGTGAGGGGTGTATTTATAGGCATTTTAAGGTTTGGGAAACTTTGCCCCTCCTGGTAGGAATGTATATCCCATACGTCATTAGCTCATGGACTCTTGCTAATATGAAAGAAATGTATTTATCAGGTAAGTTCTTACATAAATTATGTTTTTGTTTGCCTGTTTACCGCTGTATCAGTGGTGTAATTCCTACCAGTGATGACTTCCTGATATTTATCATTGGCTTATTGTTACTAATGCTGGGTGGCGTATAGGAACTGCCTGCTAATAAGCATTGGCCGATTGGTACACGCATTGCCACCGTTGCAGGAAATACACATCTGATCTCACTGCTTTTGTTTATTTTAAAATATTAAATGGCTTTAATTTTACATTTTATTCAGGGGAAACATATTAACATGCTGCAAATTTCACAAGGATGGAATAAAAAATGTAATGTCCCCTTTTAAGGACCAGTAAATACAATATATTTGCATAAGTAACACATGTATGATAACAAGACAATACAATAGCAATTAGTTTGAACTCCAAGTGAGTAGATTTTTTTCTCATAACAAAAGTTATGTCATTTCCACTCCTCCTGTATCATGTGACTGCCATTGGCCAATCACAAATGCATATATATATTCTGTGAATTATTGCACATGCTCAGTAGGAGCTAGTGACTCAAAAAGTGTAAATATAAAAAGACTGTGCACATTTTGTTAATGGAAGTAAGTTGGAAAGTTGTTTAAAATGGCTGCTCTGTGGTATTCTCTGGAGTTCCGGAGGAGGAGTTCAGGTGTGTGGTCACGCGAAACACCTGCTCTGACTATTCTCCCTGCAAGCTTGTTGGCGAGCACTCTGCGCCCAAATCCCTAGACCCTGGGCGGCTTGCAATCCAAACACCATCATTACTGGAACTCGGATAGTGCCATACCAACGCACTAAGCTGCTCCTGTCAGCAATTGTAAAGACTTATGCCTTGCTTAAAATATTTACACAAAGGTCCAGATAATATTTACATGCAACTGCAACGTTCATAAAGAGGACAAGAAACAGAAGGGTGAACTCTGCTAACGTACATACTCAGAGTACTAACTTCCTCACAAGTTTCTTCCCCACGGATGATGCGAGAGGAAGACTATACCTAATCTAGATGCACTCTTTCCCTGACGGTACAAGTAAGAGACGAGGCTCAGCTGGTGTTTAGAAGTCTGTCTGTCAGCGCCCCCCTATGCCATATGTCTGGCTGCCTTGCTGAAGTAGCGGGGGAGAACTTACCTGCTTGAACCCGTGGAGGATCCTGGTTCGGTTGCTTACCTGGCTGTCTGCCCCGGGAGTGGGGTCTGTCCGGTTGCTGTGTCTTCTCTGGAGGCATGTTGGCCGTTCTGCTCTCCGGCCTGCTGAGTTTCTGGTGACGAGGGAGAGGTGCGTGGCGGCTTCGGAAGCGCTGCTCCGTATTGGTCCTAAGGTCCCCTCCCACCGGTGCTGCGTGAGGGGCTCGGATCACTCCGCTTACTCAACTGCCTCCCCGGGACCGGGAGGGTGTTTGTCTTCAGAGCCTGCATTGAGTCTCTACAGGTGAAGCCGGGCAGCGTTTTCTTCTTGACCTACCTCCATATCTGCTGCTCCCCTCCCACTGTTGATACGTGAGGGGGGATCTGTCTCCACAGAGAAGCTTCCCTGCTCTCCTCTCTGCTCTCCGTGAATACCTGAACAGTAACCGGTAAAGTACACGATTGCTTACTATCAGGTACTATTTTCTGCTCTTCACAAAATTGTCCCTTACCATAAGTAACTGGCTATTGACATTTCTCCCAGAACTCTGCCGGTCTGTATGTTAAATACTTCTACATCAAGAGTACTATTTCCAGGCCGGCTCAAAAGAATAATTTTTTTTTATGGGGCAAAGATAAAAGGCGAAAATTGAAGACTGCTGTATTAATCTGTGATTTACTAAACTCCTTTATCTTCACCCTCCAAACCTGACTTGAATATTAGAAACTGTTGAGAATATATATACAGAAGGGTACATTCTGACTTAATCTTGGATAAAAAGCAGCATAAAATGCTGGTTATGGTTTATATAGAACAAAATGCTTTAGATTGCTTCTAAAACTATAGAATTAAGTATCTCAGAGATATTTTTGATGTCTTTTTTTTGGGGGGGGGTTTTCTGGTTACCTTAAATTGTATATATCAAGTAATCTGCTGCTAACTCTGGCAAGAAACCAAGGGTAACAAATTACCGTTCTCTTGCTTTCAGCAAAAATACGAATCTTAAATTTTTTGGATGTTGTAGGCTGCTCTATCTTTTCTTACTATATTTCTTTTTTTTTCTAACCACAGCTAAAGTGATAGCTTCACAAGCGTAAATTCTTAATGCAGAGCTAATGTGTTTGTAAAACATACTAAAAATACAGGTCTCAAGAGAAGCAGTATATAAAGTATAAGAGAATAAGTGAGTAACCTGTTGAAAGTTAAATAAGGCACCAAATATCTGCTGATGTTAAGACATAGTGCTGAATTATAGTTTAGGTATCTATCTCCCTTTTTGTTTTTTACTGTAAGAGGGCAATGAATCACAGTTCTAGTGTAAATAATTGATAATCCCTGTTATGACAAATACATAAAGCTGGGCACAAGCCAGATCTAAATAATATTGAATACAAAAGTGAAGTAATTTGTTGACTTTTTCTGTACCACACAGTATACTAGGCCCAGAGAAAGACAATATATAAAAATTGCCACCCACAGGTGAATTTTAGGTTCGCCGATAATTATTGAAGTAAAAATATTTACTGTATAAGTAACAGACGGTTAAGAGACACACACAGGTATTAAAGGGGGTAAATTAATGCAGTAGCTCCGTTGAATTCATATATTGGCAAGTTAAATGTGATTACACATAAAACTTGAGTATAAAGTATAAGTAAACTAGATACTGTTAAAGTACTGTGTGCTGGGTAGCTGATATTTATTTTTACTAAGAAGGAAGGGAGGGGTGGGAAGTGGAAGGAGAGAATAGCTTAACTTCCTAAGAATTAGGAGTTATTCCAGCAGCTAGACACAGGAGAGAAGAATACCTTATCACATAGACTAAATTTGTCAGTTATAGCTCTTGTCCTTCCTGTAGGTGGTTAGGATTGAGAGTTTCGCTGTGAGCAAAGAGAGCCAACACTAAATTACCAGATAAGTCCTTTACAAGAGAAAAAGCACTATCTAGAAAGAAGTAGAAAAGAGAAAGGAATAATTTGATTAATATCTTTCTCAAGGTCATAGAGCAACACAGCCGCCATATTTAAAACACTATTATAAAGTCACAATTTAAAACACTTTAACTTTTTTTTTTTCAGTCTTCTTCACATCCTCATTGAACACCCTCACAACTCACTTCCTCACCCTTTTTTTTTTTTTTTTCTCCCCCTTCAAGATATAACACTTTATTTCACTATTTGGCACCCTTAGGTGGGGGAATTCATCCCCCACCCCTTTTTTGTTTTTGTTCATGCACGTAACCAATTCATGGATAAATTTGTACACACGCACATCAAGACCCCTTCACCAGCTATGGCGGCCAGACATAGAGACAAGAAAAATAAAAATATGATAGAAACACAGGTAGATATTCACTCACTTTCCTCTAATCTCTCCTATAACAAAGAAAGTGCAGATACTCAAGCATTGGTATCCAGTATAACTGAAGCACTTGCCCCAAGATTTGAATCTCTCAAACTCGAGATTAAACAAGATATCGTATCTCTTACTAACGAAATCCGACAATTTTCAAACAGACTTCAAGAAGCTGAACAAAGAGTGTCAGACTTGGAGGACATTAGCTCAATCCACAGCTCTAAACTAGAAGCTGCAGATATAAAACTATCCAAAATACAAGCTAAAATAGAGGATCTTGAAGATCGTTCGCGGAGAAACAATCTAAGAATAATAGGGGTCCCAGAGGGGAAACAATATGAAGATTTGGGAAAATTTATATCTGAAACTCTAGTACAAATACTAGGATTACCTCCCTCCTATCCTCCAATAATAGTTGAAAGGGCCCACAGAGTAGGACGTCAATTTGATGAAGGAAGAGGGAAAACTAGAGCTAGACCAATAATAGCTAAATTACTAAATTTTCAAGATAAGGTGGTAATTTTTCAGTATTACAGAAAGAACCAACCTATCTCCGTAGGGACAAACAAAATACTATTATTTCAGGATTTCTCCGCTGAAACAGCGGGGAAAAGAAAAGAGTTGTCCCCTACTTGTACGAAACTTATTAAAGCAGGTTACCGTGCCACCATAATTTACCCAGCTAAATTAAAGGTTACTCTTAATGATGAAGTTCATTTTTTTGAATTTACAGAAAAAGCAGAGAAATTTGTAGAAGAACTGGGAAGAAATGATAATAGGTGAAAAAATTAGCATATTCTCTGAGTTCACAGATTACAGTTAGATACATGAGGCAAGGGGTAAACTCTAATAGGGGGTTATGCAGGGCCCCCGGGGGAATACCTGCATTAGGAGGGTATATAGCTTTAGGAATTTTCTCTTTTTTTTTTTTTGTTTCCCTTCCTCTTTTTTTTTTTTTTTTTTTTATTTTCCTTTTTTCTGTGTTTTTTTTGGGTGACTGAGAGATGGGCAGGACAGATAAATGTAAAATAACTTCCTGGAACATTGGAGGTCTCACCTCCCCCATCAAACGAAAATCAGTTTTGGCTCACCTACAAAAAATTGGTACTGATATAGCTATGCTACAAGAAACTCATTTAAACTTGCAGGAAGTGCTAAAACTGAAGTTCTCATGGGTAAAGGAAGTGTTTGCCTCCACGGGCACAAAAAGGAAAAGAGGTGTGGCAATTTTGTTAGGGAAAAGAATTAAATATGAAACTCTGCACAGTATCTCTGACCCGGAAGGGAGATATATAATTTTAAAATTAAAGATAGAAGGAATTCTGTATACACTTTGCAACTTATATGCTCCCAATGTATTCGATCCAATATTCTGGGATACTCTGCAATCAAAAATAATTTCTGAATCAACAGGATATCTAATTTTAGGCGGGGATTACAATATGGCCCCACACCAACCCCTGGATAGACTTAGACAGAACCCTACAGTGGGGAAGAATAAACGAGATAGTCTGGAAGCTAAAATGTTTAAGAAAATCTCCCAAAATTTGTTAGTCAGGGACATATGGAGACTACAGAATCCAGATCTAAGAGATTATACCTGTTTGTCCCGAGCTCACAAAACTCTATCCAGAATAGATTTATTCCTTATTGACGAAAGACTGTGTAAAATGAAAGTTATAGCCAAAATACTTCCTATCTGTATATCAGATCATAGCCCTATTACAATAGAAATTCAATATAATGACTTCAAAATAAGATCCTCTCGCTTCTTCTTCCCCACATGGCTAACGAATGATTTAAAATTTAAAAATTGGTTAAAAAGCAAATATGAAGAATATGCTGAATTTAATAAGACTTATGTGGATCGCCCAGATACTTTTTGGGAGGCTGCAAAGGCAGTCCTTAGGGGGGAAATGATTTCATATATTGTTCACAGAAATAAAACACTAAGAATTAGAGAAACAGAAGTGACAAAAGCTGTAACTAACTCATATAATCGTTATTTGCTTGATAACTCCCAGGGAAATTGGATCAGATACATTGGAGCAAAAAATGAAAGAGACTCATTTCTAACTTATAGAGAGACCCAGAAGGAGCTTAAACTTCAGGCAAGACTATACCGCTATGGCAATAAGGCTGGAAAGTTATTGGCCAATTTGTTGAAAAGAGAAAAAAGATATCCATTAATAGATAAGCTTCTGCATAAGAAAAAAACACATACAAATGTAGATGATATCTCTAACATCTTCTCGGAATACTTTAAAGAGATCTACTCTCTGAGGGATTCAGGTAAGGTTAAATCAGATGAATTCTGGAACAAAATTACTCATCCTGTACTGGACGGTGAAAAAATGTTAATGGTTAACTCCCCAATTTCTCAGGAAGAAATTTTAAGGGTTATTCAGGATCTCCCATCAAACAAGGCACCCGGTCCGGATGCATTACCAAATGAATTTTATAAAATCCTTGCACCATTCATTGCTCCACCGTTAAGTAAACTTTTCAATCACATGTTTATTAATGGTAAGGTAGTCTCGCCTCAATTCTGTGCATCTCATACTACTCTGATTCTTAAACCCGGGAAGGATCCGATGAAAAAGGAATCTTATAGGCCCATAGCATTATTAAATTCCGATTACAAGATCCTGACATCTATTTTAGCCAAGAGATTGCAACTGGTACTCCCGGAAATAATACACAAAGATCAGGCAGGATTTTTACAAAAACGAAATTTAACAGCAAAGATTAGGGAAGTATTAGTCACCATAGACTACTTTAAATCTACTGAGTTGGCGGGGCAGAGGAGAGAGGGGGACTCCCCAGATTTAGCAATTGTTTCAATTGATGCAGAAAAAGCATTTGATTAAATCCATCAGGATCACCTACTCTCGTCTCTCCACAGGTTCGGCTTCAGTGGGCATTTCCCTAAATTTGTGGAGAACCTATATAAAAAGTCATTCACGAGATTAATTGTCAATAATACACTCTCTTCTGAAATATTGCTGGAAAGGGGAACGCGCCAGGGATGCCCCCTCTCTCCTCTCCTCTTCAACATTTCAATTGAGCCTCTGGCAATAGCGATAAGAACACAAATGGAAGGAATTAAAATAGGTAGAGCAGAGCTTAAAATCGCGCTATACGCAGATGGTATTCTGCTATACATCTCCAATACGCAAAACAATATACCTATACTTGTTTCAATTATAGAACAATTTGGGTCCTTCTCGGGTTACAGAATCAATGCTTTAAAATCTGAATTATTATGGATTAGAAGAAATCCTGACTCCTTGATAGAAATTCCTTTCAGAGTCTCAGAATCATTTAGATATTTGGGGATAATGATCACTTCTGACCTAGATAAATGCTATGATCTTAATGTAAAACCAGTACTAAGAGAGATTGAGGCGAGTTTGAAACTATGGCAAAATCTCCCACTCTCGATCTCAGGTCGCATTGCCGCATTTAAAATGATCTTGCTTCCAAAGTTATTGTTTATTTTGCAGAATACTCCAATAATTCTTAAAAGGAAGGATATCGAAAAAATTAATAGTATGTTGAGAATTTTTATATGGCAGAATAAAAAACCACGAATTGCGTTAATGAAACTTTCACTTCCCAGGAAGTATGGCGGACTTGCACTGCCGGATATACAATTCTACAACCTGGCCTCATTGGCCCGAATAGTTGTAGATTGGATTCTAAATAAAGATTACGTAACGAACAATGAACTCGAAAAAAATGTAAGTCTACCATACCTCCCCACAGCCTTAATACACTGCGATTCTAAAACAGTCCCCCAGGAAGTTAAAATATTCAAAACATTAATATATCCACTACAGGCGTGGAGGAAGATATGTAGGTTATTATTTATCAAAGGAGAAGTCTCCAATCATATGCCAATTAAAGGGAACCCTAAATTCCAAGCGGGACTACAATCGGCACCTTTCCAAAAATGGCATACATTAGGTTTGAATAATATCTCTCAGATGATAGACTGGAATGGCCATTGTATAAAAACATTTGAGAGTTTAAAAAGAGAATTCAGCCTTAGCAATAAAGAATTCTTTGCATATCTACAAATTAGACACTTCACAACTAAGATGATAAACGAATCTGGTTGGAACTGGTCCTGGGGGAAGTTGGAGAATTTGCTTGTGTTAGCTAAAAAGGGGGTTATGTCAATCTCACCATGCTATCAATTATTAATATCTAATAAAGGGGAGATGAATTTAGGAAACTTAGCAGTGGCATGGGATTCTATGATATCTCAATATACCATAAATCTAAATAAAATCCAAACTTCTATTTTAAAAGTATCACAAATTACTCTATCAGCCACATGGAGAGAATCCCATACGAAGTTATTGTATAGGACCTACTACACTCCGAAAAAAGGGACAAGATGTGGGAATATTAATTTCTGTATATGCCCAAAATGCTCACTACCATCGGCAGACCTTATCCATATGATCTGGGAATGCCCTAAGATTAAAAAATTCTGGGCTAAAATAGAATACTGGATTAACCAAGTTTTAAAAATCTCTCTGAGGTTGGACATAGTCTCTGTAATCTTTCTATGGGAAGCAACGAAAGACCTTCGGAAGCATAATAAAATAGTTAATATGATCATTCTAGCGGCAAGATATTTAATTTTCAAAAAATGGAAAGGGAGGGCAAGTCCCAGTATAAATGAGCTTAAAAATTGCCTAAAAAAGCAATATATGATAGAGCAAAGAGACACTAACATAGAAGAAGAGAATAACATTGAAAATTTCTTTAAAAAATGGACAATTTTTATTAAAATATTCCCACTGAATGAAAGAGAATATATGATATACCCATTTAGGAACTCAGAATTGGTACTGCTGGGACTATGGTAGTCCCCCTTGCTCATCTCTCGCCCCCCCCCCCCCCCTCTTCCCTTTTTTTTTTTTTTCTCTTCTTTTCTCTTCTTTTTTTTTTTTTTTTTTTTTTTTGTTTGTTTGTTTTGGTGATGCTTACATGCTGTGTTTTTGATGTCAATATGCCTAGCGCTGTTTGGTTGTTTAGGCCCTCCTTCCCCTAGTTGATAAGGTATGTTAGGTTGGTTGATTTCTATATGAATAATTGACTTAAGACGGGAAGGGAAGGAAAGGGTGAAATTCAACCATTGCCCAGGCTGTTACTTAAAAAATAAGATATAGTATGACAAAATAATGTAAATCATGGTATATGTTGCATCTGAAAGTTTAATTTACATTAATATTCTGTGAAAAAGAATAAGCACTATGTCACTATGTTTTACCTCTTACGACATGAATATCTTGAAGCTAGGGGAAAAAAATATAGAAAAAATTAGGTTGACTACTTTTTTTTTTTTTTTTTTTTCTTTTGTGATGCAACAGAAATAATATGTTTTTCATGATATGTATATTGTGAATATTTTTCTTTTGTATTTATGCATTTTTTAATTTTTTTTTATGTATCACATTTATATTGTATTGCGATCTTAACCTCAATAAAAATAAAAAAATAAAAATAAAATGGCTGCTCTGTATGAATCATTAAAGTTTTAATTTTGACCTGAGTGTCCCTTTAACTTGTCAGTTTTGTTCCTGCTTGTGAGTCTTAATATTGTTTTCAAGTGCCTGCTTATCTAATACAGAGATATCTGACATGCTGCACCTTGCTAATAAAACAGATAGCTATTGGAGGACTAATATAACTAGAACATAACCACATGTATGTAACTATTTTTACATTTGCACATTTATGTTCTGCAACACCTCTTTATTATAGCATCTTATTAAAGCCATTATTAGCTGCTGCTTGTAATGTGAATATATGTGTATAATAAGACAAAATATATCTTATTGTAATATTCATGCATTAGGTTATTTTTATAAAGCATATCTCTAAATGCACAACCAGACAAATTGAAGGGAAAAAAAGTACCAAGAATCATTTTTTTTCTTTCCACGTCAGAGCTCATTAGGGAAGAAAAAATGTCTACCTATTGAGTCTCGTTGCCTGCTATACAGTGATAGGTCACAGTGTTGTGTTCTTCATACTGTAGCAGATGAAAGTTACTCGGAGGTTCAGTAGTTTAAGTTCTCTTGTCTGTCTATTTCATTACCTGCTGTGATTTTTTTTTTTTCTTCCCAAGGTGCCACAAAAAAATGTAAACCAATATACACATCCTTCCCTTCAGGAAGTTAGAGCAGTTTAAAAGGACAACATTTATAATAGAGATCAATATCTGCAGGTACAGCTCACAGATGGTCTTGGCACCTGCTGCGTATGACCATGCCAGCTCTGTATGTTAGAAACTCAGCTTAGATTTCCCTGCTGAAAAGATCTCTCATGGGAGAAAGTGCTCATAATGTCGCCCTGGTGCTCGGATCATCGTCTGTGCTAATCCGATATCAAGTCTGCAGCAGTGAGTGATGTTTCTTTACTGGTCCACAAAAGTGCACTTTTCATTTCTTTTCTAACTATGTTAGGGGCATTGTATGAGTATTTGGAAAACGCTTTCAAGATTAACGTGATTTAAAAAGATTAAAAATGAAAAAAAAAAAAAAATTGTGTACCGAGGTGCACTTCTTTTCAGTGTGTGGTTGGATTTTTGGGTTTGTGCTGAAAAAGTAAATATCATACTACAGTTGTACAATAAATCGCACATCTGATGGGAATTTCAGTGTTCAGAAGCATCGCACGCAGCCATTTCAAACCCGAGTCTTTGTACACAGCTATTGTATGTGCATCTTATTTCAGCATCTCCCATATGTCTGCATTGCTTGCTTCTTCTCTACGTCTGGGTACCCTCCTCTGCATTTGGTATCTCAGCCTTGTTCAATCTCTCTCTCGCCAAACCTCACATTATATGAATTTGTAGACAACTTAAAGGGCCGGTATACACCAAATTTAATTTAACTGCATAATTAAACACTACTATAAAGAAAAATATATGCACAGATACTGATATAAAAATCCAGTGTGAAACCTTTTAAAAACATACTTAGAAGCTCCCAGTTTAGCACTGTTGATGATGTTAGGCTGGGACTAGGGATGGGCGAATGTGTAAAATTTCGAATTTCAAACGAATGTTATTACCGAAATTCAAATTATAAATCCGAATGTTGATAAGAACGAATATTCTTAAAAATTCTATAATCTAATGCTATTTACAGTTTTCGAATGTCACTTTCGAATTCGAATGTTTATAATTATATCGAATGTCCACATTCGAAATTTCGAATTTAACATTCTATTTAAAGTGATTGTAAAGTCAGCCTCCTGTCTAAACATCTGTGTAACAGTTGTCAATAAAAAACCTGACTTTCATTCATCAATTCCCAAGATTTTACATTGTTACCTGTATTTTCATCTTCTTCTAATAATTTTCTCTGCACTCATCCTCCTCCCGGCATTCGCGCTCCTTTACTGTAGTTTTTGATGGACGTCTTCATAGCCAATAATGGCTCTAACCACAGGGGAACCACCCCCTTACCATGACGTAATACGTCCTTATAGCGCATGCGTTCGTTTGCGGTGCAAAGCTAATCTATTGTAAGCTCGTGCACATTTTGCGCATGCGCAATTGAAGTAAATTTGGTGTCTCAATAGAAATCTATACGGAGTCCTGTCATTTCCTCACAATTGTACCGCTTGGATTAGCGGATATGAAAGGGCTCCGTATATAGGTACTTTATCTTATATATTTTATCGATGAGACCAACTAGGTTCATATTGTGAATGAAATATATATTTTATTAGAAATTGACTTACTCTCGATATAGTATTGTTTGTTATTTGCGGGATTAAAGTTTGTTTGTTATTTGCGGGATTAAAGTGTTTGCTTTTAGTAGATCCTGTCCTTCGCCACTCGCAACGGTAGTTTTCATTGAATAGACCCATTCAATGAATACTATGTTGTTAAAAAGCGGAAACAGGAGAAACGCATGCGCAATGGAAAATCTACACGGGAGCGCGCAGTGCTGATACGTAAACAGCGGGTGGGACCGCTGTTTACGTAATATGGAGGAGAATTAGCAAGCAGTGAGTGGGAGGAGCGGGTAAAGTGAACGATCGGTATTTAGTGTATGAAATTAAAACGAAATGATAACTTTTATTACAAAAATATTGTGGCGGTTTGCTTAATCGGATGATTCTCTACAAAACTATATCATCCGAACATGAAAAATTTACATTCACTTTAACAAATACTATTCAGAAGTTCAATAGTTCATGTGGTAGGGCGGGAATCTAGTAAATTGATACATAATAGATACAAATATATCATTTCGAATGTTTCTATATAGAATATTGTATAATTTGAATATTACATTTAAAGAAAAAGCATTAGAAATACTATTACAATCTAAATTAAATTTTTTCGAAAAGAATATTTTCGAATGTAATCATAAAATTCGAAACCAAACATTCGAAAATCGAATGTTAGAATGCTATGTATACATTCGAAATTAGATTCGAACGAATGAATGTGTTAAAATTCGTGCCGTTTTTCGAATGTTGCGAAACATTCGCCCACCCCTAGCTGGGACACTCACTGAAATGGGCTGAGAGCAGATCCCCCTTCCTTGCATATGAATAGAATAGACCCACTATACAAACAGAAGCAATGTGAAGTCTGTATACATCTAAAACTTTGGGCTTGTTTATGAGTCTGAAAATCAGCACAATATTAGCTGAGATAAGCTATATAAATGGATCCTCTACAACACATTTATGCAAAGAAAAATCTAGTGTACAATGTCCCTTTAAAGGGACAGTGAGTAAACACCTTATGTTGTGTTGCTATAGAATATATCAGCCGAGTTTTAATGGTTTTAAAACAAATAAACATCCCTTTTACTGGAAGTAGTTTTCAATAGCCAAACTCCACCCACCAGTTGCCTTATTGGGAGGAGCCAATAAAATACATTGTTTTTCAATTGTTATCTGATACAATTAAGGGCCGATATGTGTTAGGGTTAGCCTTGAGAAGTAATCAGGGTGTATTTCAAGTTCTGATAATTAGAAATTGCTGACTTGAGAACAAAATTATATAAAAGAGGACAAAACAAATAATGAAAATATATTGCAAGATTGTTTCATTTTGCATAAATAAAAATGTTATAAAAATCCCAAGGTGTTTGCTGTCTCTTGAAAGAGCACTAGACTACTTATCCACCCTATCTACAACTCACCCAACTGTATTCTATACAAGAAACAACAAGTTTATTTGCAGCTGATACCACTTCTAGTTTTCGACTACTAGTTTAGTGGCCACTGATACCACGGTTACCAGAAATGATGTCACTGTTTGTAATAACACAACTAGCTGTATCCCAGTAACATTATAGGTATCACTCCTCATTAACATATGATTCTAATGGACTTCTAATGAAGAGCTTGACATATTCCAGGTGCCGGCGACCTAAAGCTCCTAAAGCGTTAGTTCTGTCGCCTTTTTAGATTCTTCTACACACAGAGCTCTCATCTATCCAGTTTTTTGTTGCACTTTTATCATTTAGGAGCTCTATTCTTTGTCTTTATTAAGGAACCTGGAAAGGGGATGATATCTGACCTGCAAAGCTGAGGCCTGGGACCACTCAACCCTTTCTTTACACTCCTCCCACACTGTCCCAGCGTCTCGGCTCTGATTGCGCAGGGTTCAGTGTAGGTATGTGCTCATCCATGTAATCATTCTCAAAAAAAAAAACATTATTGTCCACTCACTGTTCTGGCTGGTTTCTAGGTTTCACATTTCCTAACCCCGTTCTAATGAATTGTAAACTCTTTTTGTCTCACAAACAAAACTTTAGTAGCTAATACATCCCAGACATCTCTTTCTGCAATATCTACCTTAGATTAAATGATACGGAGCTATAGACCCTTTTATCATTTTCTCTCTTCGCCGTCAATAAGCCCTTGATGTCGCTGTACAAGTTTCCCTGGGTTACAGAACTTATCCTCTGCTGCAGCATCATTATTTTGTGCCAGATAATCCTGTTAAGATGAACAATTCCATATACAGCGACGTTCCTTCTTGTTAGAACATTTAGTTCCAGAGAAGACTTTTTCATGTCTTCATTAGTCCTGATATTCTCCTACTTGTGAGTGGTCTTAGTACTATAATGTAACAATGAATTAAACTGGATTTTTAATTCATCCATAAAATGCAAATAACATAGGTGATGTTTCCTTATTTTTTAAGACCATGTATCATTTCAGTAACTTTCCCAAATCCTTTTAAATGCTGTAACCAGACTCATTTATAGCAAGTATCATTTATACTTTACTGCTTCTTTTATCTACTAGTTTTTACACTGATTCTTCTAGCTTTCATTTTCAAATTCATAATCCTCTCTCTTACCTGCAAAATGATCTACCCCCTGTTAGAGCCATGTGCACAACACAACCTTAACTAGCCGCTTTTTCTCTGGCCTTGAACTATGCAGTACATTACAGACTTTATATTGTTTTTTTCGGCTTTTTCCATCTGTGTTTAGAAATAAAATCACTGCATTGTAAAATATGTGCATGCAAAATGTTTAGTAACATTTGATTGGTTTTGAAGTCCAGGCACAAAATTCTTGAAACACCTATCAAATGTTTTCTTTCACCGTTGCAGTAGCCAATTAGAGATGGATATAAATTAGCACCTGATGTGCTTAAAGGGACAGTCTACTCCAGAATTTGTATTCTTTGAAAAGATAGATAATCTCTTTATTACCCATTCCACAGTTTTGCAACACAGTTATATTAATATACTTTTTACATCTGTGATTATCTTGTATCTAAACCTCTGCAGACTGCCCCCTTATGTCAGTTCTTTTGACAGACTTGCATTTTAGCCAATCAGTGCTGACTCCTAGGTAACTCCATGGGCATGAGCACAATGTTATCTATATAGCCCACATGAACTAATGCCATCTATCTGTGAAAAACTGTAAAATGCATTCAGATAAGAGGTGGCCTTCGAGGGCTTAAAATTGGCATATGAGCCTACTTCGGTTTAGCTTTCAACAAAGAATACCAAGAGAACAAAGTAAATTTGATGATAAAAGTAAATAGCAAAGTTGTTTAAAATTACATGCCCTATCTGAATCATGAAAGTTGAATTTTGACTTAACTGTCCCTTTAAGCAATTCAATGTGCATCATCTATAAGTGCCAGGGTTCCAAATACCATGGAATGCACACCAGGCTCTCTGGATAAAGTGCACAAACTACAGAAAACACAGGCAAAATGAACAATAGGAAAGGATTGCAAAGTTTTTTGACTGTGCAGTTACACTTTTTATGGTAAATTACATTTTCAGTTTAACAACTTTACCTAACGTTTCATAACGTTAAACATTTTGTAAAAACAAACCTGGTATGAAATTAGCAGCCCAGCTCCGTAAGAAGTGTCAGATGCTAACCACCAATCAGCTCTACTAACTTTCCTATAGGGGGGTTCTCTGTAGGGTTTAGTAGAATTAATAGGACAGCCTACTCTAGAATTATTGTTGTTCAAAAAGATAGATAATCCCTTTATTACCCATTCACCAGTTTTCCACAAACAACACGGTTATATTAAAGGGACATTTGGGATGGTAATAATAAAATGATACATCGTATAAAAAAATAAAACTCTGCAATATCCTTTCATTATTTATTTTGTCTCCTTTTCCTATAATTCCATTCTGAAATTGTGAGCATTTAATTTCCCGTTAGAAATGGAAGTGCAGAACACTGTTATATTCCACACCGCCATTGGCTGCACACCCTAGTGACCTAATTATAACTGTCCCTAATTGGTCAGAGCAGAGAATGTAACCTAAGTTACAACCGTGCAGCTCCTATTGTTTTATAGACACTAAAACCTTACACTTATTTTGTCACTATTTAAACAGTTAATGAAACTTTAAAAAATACATCTACATGTTATTCTCAGACTGATCTTTTTTTTATGCATCATTCTATCTAGCATTTATTAATTGTTTATTGTCCCTTTAATAAACCTTTTTTTTACCTCTTTAATTAAGGAAGTCTTTTTGCAGGTGGCGCATTGTGCAGGGTTGCTCAGCTTGCTTGTGTGTAATGTTGATGGGGGGAGGGTGGGAGCTGGAGAGGGAAGCAGAGAGATTGGTTCATGACCAGGTGTGTTATGTGTAACCAAGCCAGTGTGCACATCTATGTATGGTGGGAAGATAATGACCAACTGAATTCCTTCTTGTGGCCTCTGTCTGGGGTACCTGCTGTCATGTTAACCTACTAGTGTTTCTATGGACTTCCCTTGGGACACTGTTGGGTAGGGGCATTGGCTGTTTGCACACAGGGGTTTTATGGTGGATTTTGCAGTGTTATGCTGAGACTGTGTTGGGGATGTTTCATTGGTTGCTGTCTGGCTGCTGCCCATACCCCCATGCCACGGGCAAGGGGAGATATAGTGGCACCTCAGTGCACTCGCCCATTTGGTTATGTTGTTGGGGGCACACAGTTGGAGCAGTTAGTGGCATGGTGATTGCTGGTGAAATGGAGGGGAATTTGGTGTGTGTGGATTGTCACATTTTCATATAGAAGCATGGAACTTGTGTGGTTTGCACCTCAGTTTGAATAGCCCAGAGAAAACAGCGTGCCAGATCACCTCCTTCATTGCCTGTGCGCACCTCAAGACTGGAACAACAAACCATGAGACAAGTAAAATGGTGGTGGTAGCGTTACATTCTGTGACACTGATGTGATGCTTCTTTGAGTGCTTCTGTGATCAGTGCTGCTGGGCTGGATTGGAGCATTCGTGCGATTCAGATATTGCATAGCCACATATCACGATTAATTGCACAGCCCTAGTGTACACCCCTACTAATTTGAGTTCAGGTGTTTCAGCCACACACTTGGCGGTGTGATAAGATGCCACCTTTTCCAAAAGTCAGTCAGCTACATTCCCTTCTAGATCTGCTTGGTCAACTGTTAAGTGCTATTATTGTGAAGTGGAAGCATTTAGGTTTGTACAGCTTTGTGGCAACAGCTTGGTTAAGGCCCTTCATGTTCCAAACTGCCTTTGCTGTCATGGGGTGCAATTCATGTTCCCCTCTGCACACCCTGCAGCATGTGTAACCCATAAGCGACCTCGAAAACATGGCTGATGCGGCAAACCTAGATTAATAATGTGTACTTGTGTTTGGTCCTTTTAAATGTTGAGCAAACAACACAACAGACTTGCTTTTACAGGCTCTGGGGTCTTATGACTGAGTTAATGTGATTATAAGGTTGAATGATTGCCCCAGTATTGAATAAATACTCTTAAAAACATGGGCACTATCATTAAACTTTACAATTACGCTTTTTAAAAATACTTACCTTTTTGTTATTGTAAATTTACTGCCGATCCTCCGCTCACATCTCCTTCAGTATGAATGACTAATCTGGCTTCCTCCAATCGTTGTTGGCGTCCAACTTGTGAGGCACACAACGTTTGGAGGAGACCGGATCATCATCGGTTCCTAAACTGGCACCCACTGAACACTTTTGTAATGATTTGTAATGCTTATTGTAAACCAGACCTCACAAATGCTCTTTTGGCTGAATGGGCACAAATTCCCTCAGACACATTAGCAGCTGTTAAAGCCATGAAGGGGAGGGGGCAATGCCATATTAAGGCTCTTGGTCATTAAGTAATCATTTACAGTGCAGACCTAAAAAAAAGTAAGTGAACCCTTGAATTTATTTACTTGTAGATCCTTCTTTAGAAGCAACAGCCTCCATCAAACATTTCCTGTAGCTGCTTATAAGACTTGCACATCCCAATTGGGATAAGGTGAGGACTTTGTCTTGGCCATTCCTAAACACAAATCTTCTATTTCAGCCATTCTTAATTGGTTTACTTGGGTGTTTTGTGTTATTGTCCTGTTGTAGCGCCCAACCCTTCTTTAGCTTGAGATCAAGGACTGCTGCCTTGACATCCTCCTTTAAAATGTCTCCATGGGATAAGGTTTTGGTGTTGGTGTCTAGTGCCCTTTTTTCTCCACTCATAGTGTTGTGCATTTTTGTTCATCTGTTCATGGAACATACAGGTGGTTTTGGGCAAATTTGAGATAAGCCGTAATGTTTTTTTTGACAGCAGTGGTTTCCTTTGGGGTGTCTTTCCATGAACACCATTTTTGTTTAGTGTTTTTCTGAAAGTGACACATGAACAAAGACTTTGGTAGCTTGTAGAGTTTTCTGGAGGCCTTTTGCTTTATCCTTTGTGTTCTTTCTCACCTGTTTCAGGATTGCCTGTTCTGCTCTTGATTTTTGCAGGACGCCCACTTCTAGGGAAAGTAGCAACTGTCTTGAATATTCTGAATTTGTAGACAATGCTTTTGTAACCCTTTCAGGCTTCCTGAATCTCTATAATGGGTCTTCTAAGGTCCTGTGAAGGTTTTTGGGAAAGAAGTATGGCTCACACTAACCAATCTTTCTTGAAAATAACGGACTTGTCACTAACCAGGCTTTGTGTGCCTTTATTTAAAGGGCAATGCACCTGTGCAACCCACACTTCCAATCTCATCCTCTTAATTAAAACACCTGACTTCAAATACATACCCACCAACTGTCAAGAATTTTTCTTTTAATTTTTTTTTTTTTAAATTCTATTGGACCCATACATGGTCATCACATAACCACATGCTACCATTACACAGCCAATGATTTTTTAGGTAAGGCATGAAAAGGCAGCGACAGTGCCACAGTGTTAGTCTCGAGAAATAACTTGGAAGTTCTGACTAGTCACCTTGAGGAGTCTCACTGTGTCTACTTACTAGTGGAGTGTGGCAGTGTGCTGTGAGTCTCTGAGGATGGCGGTCATTACTACTCTGACCATCGGTAAGATCTGAGAGAAGTTCAGACTCCGAGTCGGATCATTAGCATCGCCAGAGATTTATCTCCCCTTTAATCCCTATTAGCCCTTTATACAACTTTCAAATAATTTACTTATGCTGCCAAACGGTTCAGAAACCACTACAGATCACTCTGCAAAAAATGTAACTATTCAGCTGAGCAGACAGCAGACACATTGCCCTGGCTGCTGCTGCTGCGCCGGCACACTCCCCAACCCCGCACCGCTGCCCCTCCACTCCACGCCCCCATTATTTATATATATATATATAGTGTAATATAGTGTGTGTGTGTATGATCTGTAAGGATTTGTGTTATGTGTATATACGTGTGTATATATGTATGTGTATATACGTGTGTATATATGTATGTGTATATACGTGTGTATATATGTATTTGTATATACGTGTGTATATATGTATTTGTATATACGTGTGTATATATGTATGTGTATATATGTATTTGTATATACATGTGTATATATGTATGTGTATATACGTGTGTATATATGTATTTGTATATATGTATGTGTATATACGTGTGTATATATGTATGTGTATATACGTGTGTATATATGTATTTGTATATACGTGTGTATATATGTATGTGTATATATACGTGTGTATATATGTATTTGTATATACGTGTGTATATATGTATGTGTATATACGTGTGTATATATGTGTATATACGTGTGTATATATGTATGTGTATATACAGGGAGTGCAGAATTATTAGGCAAGTTGTATTTTTGAGGATTAATTTTATTATTGAACAACAACCATGTTCTCAATGAACCCAAAAAACTCATTAATATCAAAGTTGAATAGTTTTGGAAGTAGTTTTTAGTTTGTTTTTAGTTATAGCTATTTTAGGGGGATATCTGTGTGTGCAGGTGACTATTACTGTGCATAATTATTAGGCAACTTAACAAAAAACAAATATATACCCATTTCAATTATTTATTTTTACCAGTGAAACCAATATAACATCTCAACATTCACAAATATACATTTCTGACATTCAAAAACAAAACAAAAACAAATCAGTGACCAATATAGCCACCTTTCTTTGCAAGGACACTCAAAAGCCTGCCATCCATGGATTCTGTCAGTGTTTTGATCTGTTCACCATCAACATTGCGTGCAGCAGCAACCACAGCCTCCCAGACACTGTTCAGAGAGGTGTACTGT